>NW_021262731.1:0-1025 GCF_002162155.2 Triticum dicoccoides
CTTTTCAGTTTTAAAAAAAATAAAAGAAAATAATGGAAATATCAAAAAAATAAAAGAAAATAAGTTTCTCATGTGATATGTGGTCTAGTTGTTGGGAAAATTTGCAAATGTGAATTTTGACTTTATTTGCAAAATCTCTCTGAAATTTGTAAAAATGGGCATAACTTTTGCATACTAACTCGGATGAAAAAGTTTTTTATATGAAAAATCATCTACTCGAAAAGTTACATCCAAATTTAACAGGGGGAACCCCGTTAAACATTTTCAAAATCCATCAGAAAACCTCATGCTCTCCCTACTTACTCCGATGAGCTTCATCCCCGGGGACCAAGAAGGGCAAACGAGCGCGATGAAGAAGAGCTCCTTCTGTTTTCTCATGACATGCTCCCCCTTTGCAAGGGCGCTATGGCTGATTCTCCTGTGGCTTTGTTTAGGTTCCGTATTGCAACTGGTGCGATCTTGTCCAAATTTTATGTACGGAGTTGGGAATGGAAAACTACGCTCAGGGTGGTGGAGATGGAATTGTCCCTGATGTATGACATTATCTACACCAAGGCAGTGGTGATGATCCACACTTGGTATGGCTACCTGTTCCGTCTGGTTTCGCTCCTTGCCACTGTTGGTGCATCCGTACTGTTTCAGTTAAGTGGCAATAAAATTGGTTACAGCAGACTTGATGTTGCCATCACTTAGAGCATCTCCAATAGGCGCGCCAAACTAGCGCTTCTAGTAGTGCTCGTCCTCCTTCTTCACCCCTTCTTTTTCGCCTCGACGTCGCGCTTCCAGTAGTGCTCCAGCTCACTGGACGTACTGCGGATGCTATCGTGCAAACCGAGTCACCGCCGCCTCGTCGCTCTCGCCGGGAGCGACAACAACCACTGGTCTCTTCTTCGCCTTCTTCATCGGCATCTCCTCCATACAGATGCCCTATGGCACGAGCCACTCCGCCACCGCCTGGGACTCGACTTCCGGGAAGTTGAGGTCCGTCTTTGGCCGTCCGGCACGCCACACCGCCACGTCGTGGG
>NW_021262732.1:0-1316 GCF_002162155.2 Triticum dicoccoides
GTGTCAAGGGTCCTGGCAACACAACTTGCTACCATGATGGCTAATGATGGATGATGCAGATGCAAAGGAAGATAACACCTTCTCAGATTTCACCTTAGCGGGGCCAAGGAAATAAAAATCTGGATGATCGACCGAGAGACATTTAGCACTCCGCTTCTAATGTTCTCCTTGATGTGCTAGTGTAACCCACCCATAGATATGGTTTGATATCTAGAACATCAAGTAAAAAGGTCGGACTTCGGAACACAGAAATCCATAGGGGCAACTAGGGAGTAATCCTACGAAATCCCTATGGGGAGGTGGCCAACTTCCTCAATCAAGATACTACAATAATAGGTCTTCCGGCTGGGTGTGTTGGCCACGACATCCACTTTACCGGTTATCGAGGGACCAATATTATAGTTCTTGGGAAATGTTCCAAACCATCATATCTGCCTGAGATTCAGATCTGGTTGGTGTCAGGATATTCCAGACTCATCGAGTCTAGGAAGAAAAACGGAAATTTGCAACACAAATCGACGAGATGACGTTGCGAGATTCTCGGGGAATGAACTACGATAGTAAGCTCCAAAACATGAGCTGGTTCTGCTACAAACATGTGAACACGCTGTCCTAGACAAACATTATCACATGGTAGTCTTACAATAAAACACTACCGAGTTCAGGTGGGAACCATCACCGTGGATAACGAAGTCCTTGCATAAGTCATATGATTAGCTCTTATGAAGGAACTTCTTCTCCTTGAACAAATCAATCAGTGGCTTGGTGTGCTCGGGACACATATGGAATGAAGGTTGCAAGTCTCCAGACCATAGAATACTTCGCACGTGTGCATGACTGATTTGGGATGATTCCAAGGAAACAAAACAATCTTCCTCAAATTCATGGCGGCAACTTGCATCATATGCACATGAATTAGGGAAAGTCACTACTTTCATCCAAACATATACTTCATGAACGAAACACGAAGAAATGCTTACACAAATTTCCAACACTAGGTTGATGTTCAACATGATTCATGGGGGGAGACAAAATGCTACTGATGGGCTCAACAGCAACTCATCGGAATTTCCATATCACTGGACTTCCACCATCATGTGAACACGGTGATAGCATTGGTCAGACCAAAGATGTAATGGTGTATGCTCGAGGGATCAACCACGAGTAGGACAACATTACGAGCATCGTTGGTACTGATTTGATTTCACGATAGCCCACACTCAAATCAAGGGATTGATAAGACAATAGGTCCAGCAACTGATCACAGGGACCAATCGATGAAGATATCATCTTTCTTCAACACACACTACACAAGA
>NW_021262733.1:0-878 GCF_002162155.2 Triticum dicoccoides
CCTCCCCGACACGCCCAGGAGCTCCGCTTCGTCGCCAGCTACCTCCTCGCCGAGCCAAGCAAGCCGGAGTGCCCCGAGGAGCCACCATCGCCATCGTCTTCCTCCTCGGGCTCCGCCGTCCGCCGCCGTCGATTCGCCGTCACCAGGCCTTCCCCGACCCCGCTGTGCTGCTCTGCGTGATCGCGGTGAGCTCCGCCGCCGTTCCCCTCTCTTCTCCCTCCCGTTCCCGTGCCGTAGCGCCGCTCCCCACCACGGCCGAAGCCCCTCGCCGCCGTCCACGTCGCCGCCGCCGTCTCGGCCCGCCTCCGCCCAAACCAAGCCTCCCTCCGCGTTCCTGGTGCCACGAGGGTGCCGCCGGGCCCCTCAGGTGGCCTCCCCGTGCCCCGCAGCCCGATCCCGCTCGCGCCCGAACCCCGGCCGCCGCCGCGAGCCTTGCTCCGGCGAGCTTCGGCCGTCCCCGCTCCTCCCACCTGTCCCACCAGATGCGCGAGAGCCCGGGCTACGCCCCGGTGCTCTCAGACGCCGTCCCCGTGGCCTGTGGCGCGGACTCCGCCGCGTCCAGAGGTCGCCGGCGACGAGCCCCCGTCGCCTGAGCCCTGCCAGGTGGGGCCGGCCCGTCAGGTGATTAGCTTAGTGCTAATCACCGTTGACTAACCCCCCCCCCTGACGCTGACCAGTGGGCCCGACCCCCCTTAACCTTTTTATTAAATTAAATTAACCCTGTTAACCCCCTTTCACTGACGTGTGGGTTCCACACGTCAGGTTTGACCTGGACAGCCGCGTTGACCCGCTGACGTCGTGCTGACGTCATGCTGGCGCAGTATATAAATTCTGGATTTAATTAAATCAGGAAAATTCCAGAAATTGATTTAAACTTC
>NW_021262734.1:0-2048 GCF_002162155.2 Triticum dicoccoides
AATTCACTGGGCAGGGCAGAGGAGAGGCGGCCAGAGGGGCACATGGCCATGCTCTTGGGTCTTGATCTAGCCTTCGACCAAGACAGCTAGCATCGGCGTCCTCCGCAGAATGTCTCAGGCGCTCCCCGTGCATGGCGTCGTAGTCCGCCGCCATCCGCCTCGACCACCACCTGCAAATCCTTCGACAAACCACCCCGAGCTCGTCCCCTTGGTCTTCACATGCAGGCGCGCCGCCCCTCATCGGCGACGACCACCTGTCGAGCCTCGCCTTGCTTTGGAGCGCGTGGACTGGTGTGGACAGTGCAAGTGGGTCCTTGGCACACATGTCAAGGAGAGAGAGGTTATGAGAGAGGGAGAGTTTTTTATGTTATAAGTGAGGGAGAGTGAATAAGACAGATTTTTCTCTCTTTTTCCTAGGGTAGGACCCACATGTAAGTGGCAAGTGAATAGAGGGGCAAATATGTCCAGGAAACGCCCCATTGACGGTCAAAGGACTTTGACCGAGCGGATACGGCACGGAGGGGCATTTCTGTAAGGGCACATAACGACACAGGGGCAAATTTGAGAATGCTTCGAAATTAGGGGTAAATTTGTGTAGTGGGTTCGAGGTAGGGGCACGAATGTAAATGTCCCTAAAAATAATGTTGGGGTGTAATTGGTTTTGTTCCCTGCATCAATTTCGGACCTCCTACATACATGCTCTAAACCAGGTTCTACACTTTGTTTGATTGCCCACAAAGCCCCACACTACATGGCAGCACAAACGCAAGCACGACATTTGGTTGCGGGTATGTGCTCCTCATATGCAATGTGTCATTGTTTTGGTTATGTGTTGCCTAAAGTGTAGTGTGGTAACCTGTTAATCTAATGGTGAGGTTACTAGCATATACATTAGTCCTATAAATGATGTTGAAGTACCCGCCTCCGAGGGGCCTCACGACGCGAGAGTGCCAACCATGCCGTTTGTTGCGCCCGGGCCTCACACGATTGGCTGCTTGGTGCGTTTCGCGTGTTTCGATCTCAAAGGCCGCCTCACACCTGGACAATTTTCCTCGAGGTCCATAACACGTGGCCCGCGGGTGTGGCCAGGGCCACCCTCCTGCGGTGTTTCCGATCACGCTTATGTGCACTCTCTCACCCGCTGCTTTGCACGCGACGGTTGAGACAGGTTTGGCTGTCAGCATTTCCATGCGTCGGGTGGAACCGAATGGCATGCAAACAAACGGGGGAGGGTGTTGCCTTCATTAGGTGGTGGGGGCTCATAGGGGCACTACTTCAAATGCGTAGGGTCTTGTCTATCCGGCCTCTTGCCCACATGGTCGATGATGGCCTCTAGCCCACATTTTTAAAATGAAGCCTTTTTATATATCTCCTCAAATAGAAACCATGGAATTTAAATGCCTAGATGCTTGGAGATCACACTCTCAAGGCAGGTGAAACAATGACCGAGGGGTTTTGCAGAGGCAAAATTAGCCACGCCTTTTACAGGCTTGTACTCTTGTTCCTCATATCAAGAGCAATCACACATGCCTTGTCCTCACAGGGATCACGTGTGTGCATGAGGTGCATGACGTAAACAACATCACCGTCATGCAAGCTAGGAGTAGGATATGTAGAATATTTGAATTGCACGATATATTGCTCTTTGTGCATAGGCACGTATATATGATGTACAAAGGTGGGCCACGGACCTCAACTATACAAGGAACTAGGAGGCATGAACAACACCGGTCCACGGGTTGTAGCCGGAGGCCCACGAAGGGGGCACATGGAACTGTTGTTGTTGCTCCTGCTGCTGACGGAGCTGGCCGGCGCCCTGCGGCTGCTGCTGCTGACCGCCATGGAGGCCCCCACTGCGCTGGCCCCTGCGGTGCCTTTCGGCGGGAGGGACGGGCGGCCCATAGGGCAGCGGGAGCAGCCCCGGCTGCTGGGTGGGTACTGTTGGGGAACGTAGCAGAAATTCAAAATTTTCCTACGTGTCACCAAGATCTATCTATGGAGAAACGAGCAACGAGGGGAAGGAGAGTGCATCTACATACCCTTGTAGA
>NW_021262735.1:0-896 GCF_002162155.2 Triticum dicoccoides
AATCGACGGTGAAGATCCTCGGCGGCCGGCGATGGAAACGGCGATGGTGGCGGCGTTGCAGCGTGTCCGGGACCTTGTGGCTCGGTGGGGAGAAAGAGGGGGTCGAGGCGGAGCCTTTGAGCGCATCGGCGAGGCTAGGGGGGGGCGGTGGCCGCGAGGGAGCTCATCGGTGGCAGCGGCTCCGTTCGGGCGAGTGAGAGAGAGGTCCAGGGGAGAGGATGAGGACGCGGGAGAGTGAGGGAGAGAGGCAGGGAGGTGTGTGGCGTCTCCGGGGCGTCGAGGAGGAAGCAGGAGGTGGCCAGGGGAAGCAGGAGGTGGCCGAGGCCTCTCGGGCGCGCGCCACGCCTCGCCTCTGCCTACTGGCAGAGGAAGACGACAGGGGGGGAGTGGAGATGGGTTGGGCCGTGCTGGGCCAGGTAAGTGGGCGCCAGGTAACTTCCTTCTCTCTCTCTCTTTTATTTCTTTTCTATTTCTGTTATTTTGTTTTTGATTTGATTTAAAATACCAAATCATTTAATAAAATCCTGGAAACAATTATGGGTGTTTTCTGAATTATTTCAGTGACCCTTAACAATTTCCAACATTTATTTGAACATTTAAATTATTTATAGTATTTAAATGCCCAAAGTCAAATACAATATGATTTAATTCAAAAATCCAAAAATGACCTAAGAATATATTCATCATTTTTGGCAGAGGTTTCCACCTTAACCAGAAATCATGAACTTTTCTTAGGAACCTTTTGGGTTTATTGAAAAGATTTTAATTCACCCTAGTTGAGTTGATTTAATGCTAGGGTTTGAACATCCCCATTTCAATTTTAGGCAAAATTTAAACATGATGCAACACATGACTAGCTAGCTCAGAGCAAACCAGAAGCTAGGGATGTGACAATA
>NW_021262736.1:0-1448 GCF_002162155.2 Triticum dicoccoides
ATGGTCATTTACCTCTCTAAACAATTAGGTAAATGACCGAAAAAACAAATGATGTTAGAACATGTTGGAAATTGATGACGTTGCTTTGAATGCTGCATACTGAACACAAAAGAAGTCCAGAGTTCAAATAAGTTTAAAAAACATTGAAGTGCCCGTGTAACAGATGAGTTCTCGTCCGAAACCCTGATACTCCGAAAGAGTTTGTCCAGTTTGTACACGAAGTGCGTCTAATTTTTGCCGTGACCCTCTCTACTCTTTCGCACATGCTATGCGGGTGAAATGATGATACCATGCCAAGTTTCAACATTTTCAGAATTCATTTTGTAGTGATTTTCAATTTCACGGGCATTTAGCTCTCTAAACAATTAGGTAAATGACCGAAAAAAACAAATGATATTAGAACATGTTCCAAATTGATGACGTCGCTTTGAATGCTGCATACTGAACACAAAAGAAGTCCGGAGTTCAAATAAGTTTAAAAAACAATGAAGTGCCCTTGTAACAGATGAGTTCTCGTCCGAAACCCTAATACTCCGAAAGAGTTTGTCTAGTTTGTACACGAAGTGCGTCCAGTTTTTGCCGCGACCCTCTCTACTCTTTCGCACATGCTATGCAGGTGAAATGATGATACCATGCCAAGTTTCAACATTTTCAGAATTCATTTTGTAGTGATTTTCAATTTCACGGTCATTCAGCTCTCTAAACAATTAGGTAAATGACCGAAAAAAACAAATGATGTTAGAACATGTTGGAAATTGATGACGTCGCTTCGAATGCTGCATACTAAACAAAAAAGAAGTCCGGAGTTCAAATAGGTTTAAAAAACATTGAAGTGCCCGTGTAACAGATGAGTTCTCGTCCGAAACCCTGATACTCCGAAAGAGTTTGTCCAATTTTTACGTGACGCGCGTCAAGTTTTTGCCGTGACCCTCTCTACTCTTTCGCACATGCTATGCGGGTGAAATAATGATACCATGCCAAGTTTCATCATTTTCAGAATTCATTTTGTAGTGATTTTCAATTTCAAGGTCATTTAGCTCTCTAAACAATTAGGTAAATGACCGAAAAACAACAAATGATGTTAGAACATGTTGGAAATAGATGACGTTGCTTTGAATGTTGCATACTGAACACAAAAGAAGTCCGGAGTTCAAATAAGTTTAAAAAACATTGAAGTGCTCGTGTAACAGATGAGTTCTCGTCTGAAACCCTGATACTCTGAAAGAGTTTGTCCAGTTTGTACATGAAGTGCGTCCAGTTTTTGCCGTGACCCTCTCTACTATTTCGCACATGCTATGCGGGTGAAATGATGATACCATGCCAAGTTTCAACATTTTCAGAATTCATTTTGTAGTGATTTTCAATTTCACGGTCATTTAGCTCTCTAAACAATTAGGAAAATGACTGAAAACAACAAATGATGTCAGAACATGTTGGAAATTGATGAC
>NW_021262736.1:1813-3669 GCF_002162155.2 Triticum dicoccoides
AGAATTCATTTTGTAGTGATTTTCAATTTCACGGTCATTTAGCTCTCTAAACAATTAGGTAAATGACCGAAAAAAACAAATGATGTTAGAACATGTTGGAAATTGATGATGTCGCTTTGAATGCTGCATACTGAACACAAAAGAAGTCCGGAGTTCAAATAAGTTTAAAAAACATTGAAGTGCCCGTGTAACAGATGAGTTCTCATCCGAAACCCTGATACTCCGAAAGAGTTTGTCCAGTTTGTACACGAAGTGCGTCTAGTTTTTGCCGTGACCCTCTCTACTCTTTCGCACATGCTATGCGGGTGAAATGATGATACCATGCCAAGTTTCAACATTTTCAGAATTCATTTTATAGTGATTTTCAATTTCACGGGCATTTAGCTCTCTAAACAATTAGGTAAATGACCGAAAAAAACAAATGATATTAGAACATGTTGGAAATTGATGACGTCGCTTTGAATGCTGCATAGTGAACACAAAAGAAGTCCGGAGTTCAAATAAGTTTAAAAAACATTGAAGTGCCCGTGTAACAGATGAGTTCTCGTCCGAAACCCTGATACTCCGAAAGAGTTTGTCCAATTTGTACGTGACGTGCGTCAAGTTTTTGCCGTGTGTCGGGGAAACTGACCCACGAACACCTATGGGGCCGGCGGACCGGGCCCCTTTCGGTTCGGTGGGGGGCGGAGGTTGCACGAAGAGCAGATCGAGGCGAAGCACACGAGCGGTTTACCCAGCTTCGGAGCTCTCCGGAGAGATAATACTCCTACTGCTGCTTGTCTGGTTGTATTATCTGGTGTTCTTGCTCTCAAGTGAGAGTACGATGTTTTCTGGGCTACGAATGAATCGAAGAAAACTAGCCGAACCTCCTCCACATTGCGCATGGGCCTCCTTTTATACGCTAAAGGGGTCACCGACAGGTGGCAACGCAGAGGAGGGTAAAAACATAAAAAGCGAGGTAGGTGATACAGTTGCCTGTATAGTGCACCCTACCTAACTCTGACGGCAGGGGACAAGGGCATTAAATGCCCGTCTGAGTCGCCCGAACAGTGCAGAAAAGGACCGTTAGGGGCTCCACTGTTTGCCACGCTGGCGATCTTGTCAGCTTCGCATGCCACTGCGCACCGCTGGCTGCACAGCCTCCCGCCAGGCGCGCCCGGAGAGGCCCCCAGAGCGACACGTTGGTGGATGTGCTGGAGCGTGGGCACAGAGTGGCCGCCTGCCGCGGCAAGCTCCTTGCCGCTACTGCTATCTTGTCGGGCCCGGAGGCTTGTCGCTCGCCGGGCTTCGAGGTACCTTGTTTAGTCTTCCTGGCAAGCTCCTCTAGCCGGGGCCTTGTCGCCTTACCGGAGCGCGTGGCGCATCGCGGCAAGTTCCTTGGTGTGCCTTGGTTGGCCTTCCCGGCAAGCTCCTCTTGCCGGGGTCTTGTCTCCTTAGCTTATATACTTTGCTCTTGGATGCCTCCAAGGGAACCTTGGAGGGTCTTGGCGTTCGCCCGGCAAGCCTTGCCGCGGGGTGCTGCAACTGCCCGTGCACAAGTTTGGGGTACTAGGGTACCCCTATTCTAGTACACCGATAGGAGCCCCCGGGCCTGGGCCAAACACGGTGGCGAGCGCTGTTGGGCCAGGCCCAAGACAGGGCACGGGCACACGCGGGATGGGCTACACAAAATCTCGCTCCGTATCCACCGCGCTCCCCCATAACGGCACGCGTTGAATGCGGCATCATGGGGGAGATCGTGGGTGGTTGTTTATTAGGAAGGGCGAAACATCCGCCCCGTCCCTCTTTATAAGCAGAGGAAACAGGGGCAGTTCGTTCCCCCTTGCTGGTTGCTGCTACTCCTTCTTCACAAACTC
>NW_021262736.1:3810-18666 GCF_002162155.2 Triticum dicoccoides
GCCACCAACATCACCACGCCGTCGACCCTCTCCACCACCTCCGCCATGGGCCCGAAAGCCGACAAGGGAAAGGGTGTGAAGTCAGCCGAGGCGCAGCGGCTCGCGGCGCTGCGGAAGGAGCGGGCGATCTTCACCCCCCAGCTCGGCGTGCAGGAGCTGAGGGAGTACTTCTACCTCTTTTGGGCGACGGAGACGCGTGCGCATCTGTGCACGAGGGTACTCCCGGCTACCGCTTCGAAGTTGTCTCCAAATGGGTACCCGTTCTTCCCGCTATTCTTCTATTGCAGGCTCTGCCCGCCCTTCTAAGAGTTCTTTTGTGACATTATGAACACATATGGCTTCCGCCTCCTTGACTTCACCCCCAATGCTGTCCTGACCATGGCAGTTTTCGCACACTTGTGCGAAAACATTGTCGGAGTCCACCCTAGTGTTGCCCTTTTCCGCCACTACTTCATTCCTCGGGTAGAGAGAGGAGAGCCGCTTGCCGGAGGGATTGCCTGGGTCTCGAGAGTCGGCAAGAAGGAGGCGTACTTGGATGGTGAGCTCCGCAGCAAGTGGGAGGAGTGGAGAGCGGAGTGGTGCTGGATCGTCGAGGAGAATCCGCAGCCCTTCACCACCGTGCGCCAAACTCCAATAGTGTGCGGCAATGACTGGAGCAACATGGCCCCGGAAGACGAGAGGCTGAAGATCGCCATCACTAGGATTCTTCGCCTCAGGCTTGCCGGGCTCACTATAGGTGCTGTCGGGGCAGATTTCCTCCGCCGCCGCATTGCCCCCCTGCAGGAGAGGGGGAGGCCTGCCTGGGAGTTCAAGAACTTGGCGGACATCATGAGACTGCGGCCGGGCCTCAACTACAACTTCACTGTCTTGGAGTTGGACGCAATGCTCTTGGAGTTACTCAAACACGACCCCCAGCACCCATTCACACTGCCGAGGGGCGTAGTTCCTTTGTGCAATAACTCTTCGCTTGACCGGATCCGCGCCATGATGCCGTTGTGCGATTCACACGGCATCGTCCCAACTTGGCAAGAGCCTGCGGATGACGTTGTGCGAGCGTTCTTCGACACCTTGGACGAAGTGCCGGTCCGTGCTGACGAGCAGAAGAGCCTCACCCGTGACACCACCGACGAGGAGCTACAGCTCATCGCCACTAGGGCGGAAGAGGCTACGGCTGCAGCTGCCGCGGGCGCATTCAGGTTCACCGTGGAGGAGGCAGAGGCTACAGAGGCGGCAAACCTTGCTGAATGCGCGGAGTTCATGGGTGAAGAGGAGCCTTCCGGTTCCGAAGCCGAGTCGAGCGAGGCCGGCGAGGAGGAGGCTGAGCCTTCAGAGAACTTGCCGCAGGCGGAGTCCCCGGCCCTGCCAAGGAGGCGCCTTCGCAGGGCCGAGGACGCAGCGGGGCGGCAGCCGGCTCCACAGCCACCGAGCCGTGCGACGCGCTCTACCGCGGCAAGCAATGTTGCCGCGGGAGCGCCTCACGCAACAGCGGCAACTGGAGCGGGATCTTCCCGGGCCACCGCCACTGCCCCCGCCAAGCGGGCAAGGGATCCTACTCCTCCACGTCGCCGCAACGGAGGAGGGCCGGACTTCGATCTTTTCGAGCTCAGCTCCGACGAGGAGGAAGAAGAGTGAGTTTCTTTGGTGCTCTTATAATCCTTCAATCCTACTCTTTATATCTTGTATCTGACTTGCTCCAATCCGGACGCCTTTCTTTTTAGAACACTGGCCCAGAGAGCGGCGAAGAGGGCCAAGGCCGCGGTGATCGTCATCGAAGATGACCCCACCTTGTCGATAGGGGGTGGGTCCGAGATCACCTTGACAGACCCGGCAATCACTCC
Source organism: Triticum dicoccoides (assembly GCF_002162155.2). NCBI lineage: Eukaryota > Viridiplantae > Streptophyta > Magnoliopsida > Poales > Poaceae > Triticum > Triticum dicoccoides. The sequence continues at coordinate 5,649 of NW_021262736.1, forward strand.
TCAAAGCAGCCCCCAGCGCAGCCCCCAGCGTAAGTTCGTAGTTTAGCCTTCTGCTGTCGGGTGCGCTTGAGTGCTTTTTCCTTTGCTGATAACATATTTGATGACTTGTGCAGGAGCAGAGCAGCCTCATCAGGAGCGCCTGGAGGCCGGTCCCGGAGCGCCACCTGCTTCGACTGCGCCGCCAAGGGGGGAGTCCCCGGCAAGGGAGCGCTCTCCGGCGAGGGGGGACTCCCCGGCAAGGGACGTCACTGCTGATCCTGCGGCGACCGAGGCCGCAACTGAAGATCTTGGCGCAGGTAATCCACTTGCCCAGAAACTTTCCCTTGGGTTCTGTTTCTTCCGTTTTTCCTTTCTTGGATTTTTGATTGATTTTCCTCCCTTCTTCGTTCTTCAGACCCATCTACGGCTGAGCCAATGGAGACAGAGGGCGTCGGCGAGGAAAGGGTCAGTGCTGGTGGGACCACCGGCGAGGAGGCCGCCAGGGCTGCCGCTGCAGAAGCCGGCGAGGGGTCGGGCGATTGCACCTACGACCCTAAGGCCGCAGGAGCGCCGGGCGCTGCACCGACCGCCGAACCCTCTGCCGCTTCTACGGAGCCGGGATCCGAGGAGCCCCAGCCCGGCGCCTACTTGAAGGCCGGCGACGACATCTTCATCAAGCAACCCTGGGCATCGAGCTCCAGGGCGCCAGTCGAGGGGGAAGCTTTTGACGGGGAGGTGCTCGCCTCTTCTGGACCGTCATTGGTTGACGCGCCCGGCAGCAGCAGTGGCGAGCCCGAGGAGGAGCAGCTGCTGTGGAAGCTGCTGTCACTCTACCGCACCCGGCAAGCCAAGCTGGCTTCCCGGGAAGCGCTTGTCGCGAAGGCGGGAGTGGACATGGAGAAGCGCACGGAGGAGCTCCGGGGCCAAAATCAAGAAGCTCTCCGGTCCCTAGCGCAGGAGCGGGAGCGAGTCGACGAGGAGCACACGGCCTTTCTTCTCGAGAAGGCCGAGGCCGAGGAGGAACAAAGGCTGGCCGCCGAGAAGCAGTCCGTGCGGGAAGGCGAGCTAGTGCAGCGGAAGGCCCATCTTGACAGCTACGAGGAAGAGCTCGCCGAGCGTGAGCGAGCACTTGGCGGGGCGCTCAAGGAGGCAAAGGATGCCACGGCAGCTGCAGACTCCCTCAATAAAGAGCTGGAGGAGAAGGTGGCGCGGCTGGAGGCCGATATTGGGAAGAGCGGCGAGGAGCTTGCCGCTCTCAAGCGTGAGCGCGAGAAGGATGCTGCCGCCCACGGTGAGCTGCAAGGCCTTCTCACTGAGAGGGGCAAGGAGCTCAGAGCCGCCAAGGATTCCAAAGCAGACCTGGAGCTGAAGCTGGCCACGCTGACGCAGACGCTGGAGGCCGCCAAGGAGCGGGAGAAGACCTTGGCGGAGAAAGTCAAGGCTGATGCGGCGCTGCTGGAGAGCATTGCAGTTACCCAGAACTCGTTCAGGGACACAGTGGAGCACTGGACCGAGGGTCTGGTGAACACTGCCGCAGTCATCAACGAGGAGCTGGCGCTGCTAGGGATGGAGGACTTCGGGTATCCTTCCGACGAGAGTCTTCAACCCAGCACCAAGCTCAGCCTGTTCTTCAAGGGCATGACGAGTCGCGCAAAATCTGCGCCGGGGTTCTCCAGAAGGTGCTGATGAAGGTGGCCTTCCGCAACCCAGGCCCCAACTTCACCAACGTCCTCAGGTCCTTGCCGCCTGACGCCGATCTGGACGCACTCAAGGCCCTTGTCGCACCCATTGTGGACAAGGTGAGTGAGATCAAGAGAGTCAAGGGCGGACGCGTAGATTAGGCCGCCCATTTCTTCTTTTCCCTTGTCGCTGCTAATCATGTTATGAAAACAGTCTATTAGAGCTGCGACAAGTTATCTTGTAATATAACTTTATTTCTGTTATCAATTGCTATGTTATTTCCTCTACTAGATTCCTTTCTTTGTATGCTTTTACCCTACGCTTCTAGGGAACTTGTCGGCGCAAGCGCCCGAGCCGCGAGTGCTGAGTGCGGAACTTCAGCAGCCTGCTGGCGGCGCTGCTTCCGACAAGAAACCTTGTCGCGACTAGATGCAGCACACTCAAGCTGTTGAGCGGACTCGAAACAAAGTGAGGGCGCAACTAGCCACGAGTTGGTTCCTCCGCGCACAGGTTTTCCATACAAAGCAGGGTCGTTCGAGGAAGATAACTCTAAAAATTTAAAAACTGATTGCTCAAACTTTGGCAAATTAGCTTTTCTATTGTTTGCTTCCCGGCAAGGCAAAACTTTGCTTGAACGATGCCTAGTCCACACCACAATCTTCTCCTTCCCCCCCGGCAAACTTGTGTGCGAGGGAACCTTCTTTTCCTTTAAAAGAAAAAGAAATAAGAGAAAATAATAATATGGAGCTCTTCGGCTCGTTACTGCTTACCGGTTGTAGGTGCTGCACAAAGTGTCAGATAATCGCATGCAAGAAATGAACTAATGCATGAAATGGACAAGCTGTGCGGAGCACATGGGATTTTACTTATGCACGGGATCTGCGCCCGGCTTTGTACAAAGGATTACATGCAACAGCGGCAAGACTTGTACAAAAGGTGGTTGCCGGAACGGGTTCCGGCAACCGCGCCCTACGGGAAAAACTTATGAAGATGTTCTATGTTCCAGGAGTTGCTCACCGGAATGCCATCTTCGGTCTCAAGGCGGACAGCGCCGGGCCTTGTGACTCGTTTCACCCTATAGGGGCCTTCCCACTTCGACGTGAACTTGTTGGAATTCTTGGCGGATTGAACGCGCCGAAGAACAAGGTCGCCTTCCTTGAAGCTTCTGGATTTAACTTTGCAGCTATGATAGTGGCGCAAAGCTTGCTGGTATCGAGAAGCTCGTACAGCAGCCTGAAGATGATCTTCCTCAAGGAGTAGCGCGTCTTCTTGCCGCAGCTGTTCTTGCTCAAGCTCATCATAAGCGAGCACTCCAGGTGATCCGTATACGAGTTCCGTGGGGAGAACTGCCTCTGCTCCATAGACTAGAGCGAAAGGTGTCTGGCCAGTGGCTCGATTTGGCATCATTCTGATCAACCAAAGAACCACCGGCAGCTCCTCGATCCAGTTCCTTCCGCACTTGTGCAGCCTGTCGAAAGTTCTGGTCTTGAGCCCGCGCAGCACTTCAGCATTTGCCCTCTCTGCTTGACCATTGCTTCTCGGATGAGCAACAAAAGCGAAGCAGACCTTGGCGCCAAGGTCTTGGACGTACTGCATGAAGGTGCGGCTCGTAAATTGTGTGCCATTGTCGGTGATGATCCTATTAGGGATCCCGAATCGGCAAACAATCGACCTGAAGAACTTGACTGCTGACTGTGCTGTCACCTTCCTCACTGGCTGCACTTTCGGCCACTTTGTGAACTTGTCGATTGCGACGTACAAGTACTCAAAGCCCCCGACAGCTCGGGGGAAGGGGCCGAGGATATCGAGCCCCCAGACCGAAAATGGCCAGGATAAAGGGATCGTCTTGAGAGCTTGAGCTGGCTGGTGTATCTGTTTGGAGTGGAACTGGCACGCTTCACACTTGGTTACTTGTGCAGTTGCATCCTGGAGGTCTGTCGGCCAAAAGAAACCTTGCCGGAAAGCTTTGCCGGCAAGTGCTCTTGCACCAATGTGGTGACCACATATGCCTCCATGTATCTCCGCCAACAGCTTTTGTCCATCTTCCCGGCGAATACACTTCAATTTCACACCGTTGAGTCTTCTTCTGTACAGTATGCTATCGACAAACTGGTACATACTTGACTGCCGGGCTACTCTTTCCGCTTCTTCTTGTTCTTCGGGAAGTTCTCCTGTCTGAAGGAAGTGGACAATCTGCTGTGCCCATGCTGGAGCTTGTGGCTCGACAACAAGGACTAAAGGCATATTTGTTGCTGCGGGAACATCCGCTTCTACGGCAAGGACTTGCGGCCCTGCCGGAGCTTGATGTTCCCCGGCAAGCTTGCCGGAGCAAAACTTGTCGGGAGCGTCTGCTTCAACGGAATAAACCATAAGGCTTGCCGGAGCAGACTGCCCCTCAGCATCCTTGGTGTTGATTTTGGGGACTTTCTTGGCGGCGGCTTCGGGGAGCTCTGCCGGAAAGTAGTCACCAGAAATCAACTTCCTCTTCTTGCTTTGCCCAGTTGATGGTGTTACGGATGGTTGAGTCAACTTAAGCACAAAGATCCCTGGTTCCACAGGTAACTTTAGTGCGGCGCACTTTGACAAGCCATCAGCAATGTCATTCTGAGCCCTTGGGATATGCTCCATCTGTAGGCCGTCAAAGTGCTCTTCTCGTTTCCTCACTTCATCGACATACGCTTCCATCAACGGACTCTGGTAGTTCTTGTTCAGTTGTCGGACGACAAGCTGTGAGTCACCCCTGACAATAAGCTTCTTGATCCCAAGGTCTGCTGCAATTCTGAGACAGGCAAGCAATCCTTCATACTCTGCAGTATTGTTGGTTGCTTGCTCTTTGGGAAAGTGCATCTGGACTACGTACTTGAGGTGTTCTCCGGTGGGTGCGATAAGCAGCACGCCTGCACCGGCGCCTTGCAGCGAGAAGGCACCGTCAAAGTACATCAGCCATTCTTTGCTTGCTTCTTTGACGGGGATGCTTGTCTCTGGAATTTCTTCATCTGGGGTTGGCGTCCATTCTGCTATGAACTCTGCCAATGCTCTGCTTTGGATAGTTGAAGTGCTCTCAAACTTGAGGCCAAAGCTTGACAGTTCCAGCGCCCACTCGACAATCCTGCCTGTTGCTTCTAGATTTTGCAGTATCCTCTTCAGCGGAAAGCGAGTGACGACTGTGATCTCATGTGCTTGGAACTAATGGCGCAGCTTTCTTGAGGCCATGAATAGGCGGAAAAGCAACTTCTGCACACCAGAGTACCTTGATCTAGCCCCCTGCAGAAGGGAACTGACAAAGTAAACTGGGCGCTGCACCATTCTTTTCTGCACCTTGTCATGCTCCTGCGCAGATCCATCTTTGTCGGGACCAGAGCTTGTCGGCGAAGCCCCCTGCTTGTCGCTGGATGCATCTGCTATGGTTGCCGGCTCATCATCTGCCTCCCTCTCTGCCACTAACACAGCACTAACCACTTGATTGGTTGCCGCTATATACAGCAGCAACCTCTCTTGTGGCTTAGGTGTGACAAGCGTTGGAGTGGAGGACAGGTATCTCTTCAAGTCCTGCAGCGCAGCCTCCGCTTCCGGAGTCCACTTCATTGGACCTGCCTTCTTCAAAATTTTGAAAAATGGCAGGGCGCGTTCAGCAGATCTAGAGATAAACCTGCTGAGAGCAGCCACACAACCGGCAAGTCTTCGTACATCCTTGACGCGCTTTGGTGCTTCGATTTGCTCAATGGCCTTGATCTTGTCGGGATTAGCTTCAATTCCCCGCTGAGACACGAAGAACCCGAGAAGCTTGCCGGAGGGGACTCCAAACACACACTTCTCGGGGTTGAGCTTGAGGTTGATCTTGCGCAGATTTGCAAATGTCTCGTCTAAATCTTGAATTAGGGTCGCCCTGCTCTTGCTCTTGACCACTATGTCATCCATGTAGGCTTCCACATTTCTGTGCATCTGTGGTTCAAAAGCGTGGTGGACTACCCTTGTGAATGTTGAACCAGCATTCTTCAAACAAAAAGGCATCTGTACGAAGCAGTACGTGCCACACGGGGTGATAAATGTAGTTTTCTCTTCATCTTCTTCTGCCATGAAGATCTGATGATATCCTGAGTATGCATCAAGAAATGAAAGCAAATCACATCCGGCTGTGGAGTCAACAATCTGGTCAATACGCGGCAAGGGAAATGGGTCTTTGGGACAAGCTTTATTAACATCAATGAAGTCAATACAAAGTCTCCATTTCCCGTTAGCCTTGCGCACAACAACAGGATTGGCCAACCACGTGGGATCGAGCACTCCTCTGACAAGGCCTGCGGCTTCCAACTTCTTGATTTCTTCTGCGATGAATTCTTGGCGCTCCACTGCCTGCTTCCTGACTCTTTGCTTGACGGGCCGCGCATGAGGACAGACGGCAAGGTGGTGCTCAATTACTTTCCTAGGAACACCGGGGATATCAGACGGTTGCCACGCAAACACGTCGACATTCTCCCGCAGGAAAGCAACGAGCGCGCTTTCCTATTTGGGGTCAAGAGTGGCGCTGATGGTGAAAGTACCACCAGCGCCATCCTCCTTGGCGGACACCTTCTTGGTCTCAGGTGGAGCTGCCATTGCCTTCTTACACTTGCCGGTGGAGCTCAATGGTGCGTCCTCGACGGTAGCGCAGCACTCCGAAGAGGTGCGCTTGCCAGAGTTGGCATCAGAGCTCTTGCCGGACTTGGTCTTCTTCTTCCCCCCGGGAGCTCCAGCGGCAAGGGTCTGGTGTTCTGCTGCGGCTGCAGCTTCCCGGTAGATCTTGTCGGCACAGATAAGAGCATCCTTCTTGTCGCCAGGGACAAAGATGACACTTATTGGGCCTGGCATTTTCAGTACGTTGTACACATAGTGAGAGGATGCCATGAACTTGGCGAGTGCTGGACGGCCAAGGATTCCATTGTAAGGTAATGGAAAGTCGGCAACGTCAAACGTGACCCTCTCAGTCCTGAAGCTCAGCTCACTGCCAAATGTTACCGGCAACGTGATCTTTCCCTTTGGCTTGCTCCTTCCCGGGTTGATTCCTTGAAAAGTGTCGGTCTCTTGGAGCTCGCTGTCAGGGATCTGGAGTTTCTGGAGCACCGCGGAGGAGATCAGATTCAAGCCGGCCCCGCCATCAACTAGCATCTTTGTGACCTTGAGGTTGCGGATTGTTGGTGAAACCAACATCGGCAAACACCCGACCGCGGTTATGCGATCAGGGTGGTCCTCAATATCAAAGATGATAGGCGTGCTGGACCATTTCAGAGGCTTGCGTGACTCGATGGGTGGTTCTGCTGCATTAACTTCCCGCACCCACTGCTTGAGCTGGCGGTGCGAGGTATGCAGAGAAGCACCACCGTCAACGCACAGGACCTCTGTGGCTTTCTGGAACTCCTGCTCATCAGTGTCCTCATCATTCATATCTTCATCGTCGTCGTCATCTTCATCCTTGTCGCGGCCGCGAGGAGGTCTGTCTCCTTGCCGCTGCTTGGCCTTGCCGCGGCGTCCTCCTCGGCCGGGACGTTTCTTGCCGGATCCACCAGTTCCTTCCTGGGCCTTCTCCTTGTCGCGCCGCTCGTATTCAGCTTTCTGTTGCTCAACAAGCTGCTCGACTTTCTTACAGTTCTGGAGATCATGGCCCTTGGTGCGGTGAACCTTGCAATACTGCTTGTTGGTGCCGTCCTGCTTGTCGACGACCGCCACCTCCGCGGCAACCTCCTTGCCGGAGTCACCAGCTTTGGTTTCCTTGGCGCCACTACCGTTGCCGGACTGCTCAACAACTAGCACTTCTTTGCCTTTCCTCCTTCTGTTGTTCCGCCGCCGGTTTTTCCTTGCCGGGGCAGCATCTTCACTGTCAGATCCCCCCGCTCCTATATTTTCTCCGGGGAGTCTCCTCCCTTCTTCAGCACGTGCACACTTGTCGGCCAGCACATATAACTCACTGACATCTCTGATCTTGCACATCGCCATTTCCTCCCGCATCCTGCGGTTTCGCACATTCTGATGGAATGCGCTGATCACCGCGGCAGGGTGGACATCTGGGATGTTGTGCTGCACACTGCTGAATCTCTGAATGTACTTGCACAGGGGCTCTCCTTCCTTCTGGGCGAGCAAATGAAGGTCACCCTCCTGGCCATGAGGCTTGTGTCCGCCGGTGAAGGCACCGACAAACTGATGGCACAGATCAGCCCAAGAGGATATGGAGTTTTCCGGCAAGTGCATGAGCCAGGATCTGACGTTGGGCTTGAGCACCAGCGGGAAGTAGTTGGCAAGGATCTTGTCATCTCGTCCCCCGGCAGCTTGCACCGCAATGGTGTAGATGCTGAGGAACTCTGACGGATGCGTCTTGCCATCGTACTTCTCCAGTAGGTCTGTCTTGAAGTTCTTTGTGCTGGGCCACTGGACTTGCCGCAGCTCACGAGTGAACGCAGGGCAACCTACTGCGTACAGCAGATCACCTGGTTCCCCTGGCGCATGCATGTCAACAGAGGGCCCAGCGCGCTTGTCGGATTGACGTCGCGCTTCTCTTCGGCACTCGATGCGGGTTCGAGCGTCTTCTTGTTGTCGATCATGAAGAACTTGGCGCTGATCGCGACGACCTCGTGGATCCGACGATGCAGTGGAGTCGCTGTCGAGGTGTATCCGGCGAGTTGGCGATCTTGGCCTTCGGGGCGGTGATTGCATGGTAGTTGCACCTCCACCCGTTTCGTCGCCACCGGCTCGCGCCTGGCAACCCTGCCGCGGCGGTGACGCACTCGGCCGCCGTGGAGTGTTGCCGTTGGCGTAGCCGATGAGACTCTGAATGGTAGCCCTCCATTCGTCGATCTTGTCCGACGTCGGAGGGTAATCTAGAAGAAGTTGAGCTCGCGCCAAAGCTTCTGCTGGAGTGGTGGGTGGCAGTGGCGGACGGCGCGAGGAGCGGGACGTGCTCGAACTTCTAACTATGTTAGAAGGAGCAGTATCCCGTCCAGGCAACCGTGTCCCGCTCGTGCCAGCATGCTGGCGTGCATGCTGGTCTTGAGCGTCCCGAGATCCACCAGCTTGATCTTGACCCAGCAGACGTATGGCGCTGCGAACACCATGATGCTGTTGGTCCCGCGCCTCCTGAGACGGGCGTGGTGCGCGTACGGATGCCGAGGTCTGTGCTGCCTTGTCCTTGGACATGGCAGTACTGTGAGCACCCTCATCGACGGCTGTTCTTCCGCCGGCGTCCACTCCACCACCCGTTTGCTCCAACGGTGGCGGAAACGACGTGGATGGAGCGGCTGCCGCCGAAGTCTTCTTCTTCGGTGGCATGTTGATGAAGGGAATGAAGATCTAGCTCATGTGAACACCGGATCAGGTTCGCACAATCTCGACGCCCCCTACCTGGCGCGCCAAAGATGTCGGGGGAAACTGACCCACGAACACCTATGGGGCCGGTGGACCGGGCCCCTTTCGGTTCGGTGGGGGGCGGAGGTTGCACAAAGAGCAGATCGAGGCGAAGCACACGAGCGGTTTACCCAGCTTCGGAGCTCTCCGGAGAGATAATACTCCTACTGCTGCTTGTCTGGTTGTATTATCTGGTGTTCTTGCTCTCGAGTGAGAGTACGATGTTTTCTGGGCTACGAATGAATCGAAGCAAACTGGCCGAACCTCCTCTACGTTGCGCATGGGCCTCCTTTTATACGCTAAAGGGGTCACCGACAGGTGGCAACGCAGAGGAGGGTAAAAACGTAAAAAGCGAGGTAGGTGATACAGTTGCTTGTACAGTGCACCCTATCTAACTCAGACGGCAGGGGACAAGGGCATTAAATGCCCGTCTGAGTCGCCCGAACAGTGCAGAAAAGGACCGTTACGGGCGCCACCGTTCGCCACGATGGCGATCTTGTCAGCTTCGCATGCCACTGCGCACCGCTGGTTGCACAGCCTCCCGCCACGCGCGCCCGGAGAGGCCCCCGGAGCGAGACATTGGTGGATGCACTGGAGCGTGGGCGCAGAGTGGCCGCCTGCCGCGGCAAGCGCCTTGCCGCTGCTGCTATCTTGTCGGGCCCGGAGGCTTGTCGCTCGCCGGGCTTCGAGGTACCTTGTTTAGTCTTCCCGGCAAGCTCCTCTTGCCGGGGCCTTGTCGCCTTGCCGGAGCGCGTGGCGCGTCGCGGCAAGTTCCTTGGTGTGCCTTGGTTGGCCTTCCCGGCAAGCTCCTCTCGCCGGGGTCTTGTCTCCTTAGCTTATATACTTTGCTCTTGGATGGCTCCAAGGGAACCTTGGAGGGTCTTGGCGTTCGCCCGGCAAGCCTTGCCGCGGGGTGCTGCAACTGCCCGTGCACAAGTTCGGGGTACTAGGGTACCCCTATTCTAGTACACCGACACCGTGACCCTCTCTACTCTTTCGCACATGCTATGCGGGTGAAATGATGATACCATGCCAACTTTCAACATTTTCAGAATTCATTTTGTAGTGATTTTCAATTTCACGGTCATTTAGCTCCCTAAACAATTAGGTAAATGACCAAAAAACAACAAATGATGTTAGAACATGTTGGAAATTGATGACGTCGCTTTGAATGCGGCATACTGAACACAAAATAAGTCCAGAGTTCAAATAAGTTTAAAAAACATTGAAGTGCCCGTGTAACAGATGAGTTCTCGTCCGAAACCCTGATACTCCAAAAGAGTTTGTCCAGTTTGTACACGAAGTGCATCCAGTTTTTGCTGTGACCCTCTCTACTCTTTTGCACATGCTATGCGGGTGAAATGATGATACCATGCCAAGTTTCAACATTTTCAGAATTCATTTTGTAGTGATTTTCAATTTCACGGTCATTTAGCTCTCTAAACAATTAGGTAAATGACCGAAAAACAACAAATGATGTCAGAACATGTTGGAAATTGATGACATCGCTTTGAATGCTGCATACTGAACACAAAAGAAGTTGGAGTTCAAATAAGTTTAAAAAACATCGAAGTGCCCGTGTAACAGATGAGTTCTCGTCCGAAAACCTGATACTCCGAAAGAGTTTGTCCAGTTTGTACACGAAGTGCGTCCAGTTTTTGCCGTGACCCTCTCTACTCTTTCGCACATGCTATGCGGGTGAAATGATGATACCATGCCAAGTTTCAACATTTTCATAATTCATTTTGTAGTGATTTTCAATTTCATGGTCATTTAGCTCTCTAAACAATTAGGTAAATGACTGAAAAAAACAAATGATGTTAGAACATGTTGGAAATTGATGACGTCGCTTTGAATGCTGCATACTGAACACAAAAGAAGTCCGGAGTTCAAATAAGTTTAAAAAACATTGAAGTTCGCGTGTAACAGATGAGTTCTCGTCCGAAACCCTGATACTCCGAAAGAGTTTGTCCAATTTGTACGTGACGTGCGTCAAGTTTTTGTCGTGACCCTCTCTACTCTTTCGCACATGCTATGCGGGTGAAATGATGATACCATGCCAAGTTTCAACATTTTCAGAATTCATTTTGTAGTGATTTTCAATTTCACGGTCTTTTAGCTCTCTAAACAATTAGGTAAATGACCGAAAAACAACAAATCATGTTAGAACATGTTGGAAGTTGATGACGTCACTTTGAATGCGGCATACTGAACACAAAAGAAGTCCAGAGTTCAAATAAGTTTAAAAAACATTGAAGTGCCCGTGTAATAGATGAGTTCTCGTCCGAAACCCTGATACTCCGAAAGAGTTTGTCCAATTTGTACGTGACGTGCGTCAAGTTTTTGCCATGACCCTCTCTACTCTTTCGCACATGCTATGCGGGTGAAATGATGATACCATGCCAAGTTTCAACATTTTCAGAATTCATTTTGTAGTGATTTTCAATTTCACGGTCATTTAGCTCTCTAAACAATTAGGTAAATGACCGAAAAACAACAAATGATGTTAGAACATGTTGGAAATTGATGACGTCGCTTTGAATGTTGCATACTGAACAAAAAAGAAGTCTGGAGTTCAAATAAGTTTAAAAAACATTGAAGTGCCCGTGTAACAGATGAGTTCTCGTCCGAAACCCTGATACTCCGAAAGAGTTTGTCCAGTTTGTACATGAAGTGCGTCCAGTTTTTGCCGTGACCCTCTCTACTCTTTTGCACATGCTATGTGGGTGAAATGATGATACCATGCCCAGTTTCAACATTTTCAGAATTCATTTTGTAGTGATTTTCAATTTCACGGTCATTTAGCTCTCTAAACAATTAGATAAATGACCGAAAAACAACAAATGATGTTAGAACATGTTGGAAATTGATGACGTTGCTTTGAATGCTGCATACCAAACACAAAAGAAGTCCGGAGTTCAAATAAGTTTAAAAAACATTGAAGTGCACGTGTAACAGATGAGTTCTCGTCCAAAACCCTGATACTCCGAAAGAGTTTATCCAATTTGTACACGAAGTGCGTCCAGTTTTTGCGGTGACCCTCTCTACTCTTTCGCACATGCTATGCGGGTGAAATGATGATACCATGCCAAGTTTCAACATTTTCAGAATTCATTTTGTAGTGATTTTGAATTTCACGGTCATTTAGCTCTCTAAACAATTAGGTAAATGACCGAAAAACAACAAATGATGTCAGAACATGTTGGAAATTGATGACATCGCTTTGAATGCTGCATACTGAACACAAAAGAAGTCGGAGTTCAAATAAGTTTAAAAAACATCGAAGTGCCCGTGTAACAGATGAGTTCTCGTCCGAAAACCTGATACTCCGAAATAGTTTGTCCAGTTTGTACACGAAGTGCGTCCAGTTTTTGCCGTGACCCTCTCTACTCTTTCGCACATGCTATGCGGGTGAAATGATGATACCATGCCAAGTTTCAACATTTTCATAATTCATTTTGTAGTGATTTTCAATTTCACGGTCATTTAGCTCTCTAAACAATTAGGTAAATGACCGAAAAAAACAAATGATGTTAGAACATTTTGGAAATTGATGACGTCGCTTTGAATGCTGCATACTGAACACAAAAGAAGTCCGGAGTTCAAATAAGTTTGAAAAACATTGAAGTTCCTGTGTAACAGATGAGTTCTCGTCCGAAACCCTGATACTCCGAAAGAGTTTGTCCAATTTGTACGTGACGTGCGTCAAGTTTTTGTCGTGACCCTCTCTACTCTTTCGCACATGCTATGCGGGTGAAATGATGATACCATGCCAAGTTTCAACATTTTCAGAATTCATTTTGTAGTGATTTTCAATTTCACGGTCTTTTAGCTCTCTAAACAATTAGGTAAATGACCGAAAAACAACAAATGATGTTAGAACATGTTGGAAGTTGATGACGTCGCTTTGAATGCGGCATACTGAACACAAAAGAAGTCCAGAGTTCAAATAAGTTTAAAAAACATTGAAGTGCCCGTGTAACAGATG
>NW_021262736.1:21039-21397 GCF_002162155.2 Triticum dicoccoides
ATGTTAGAACATGTTGGAAATTGATGACGTCGCTTTGAATGCTGCATACTGAACACAAAAGAAGTCCGGAGTTCAAATAAGTTTAAAAAACATTGAAGTTCCCGTGTAACAGATGAGTTCTCGTCCGAAACCCTGATACTCCGAAAGAGTTTGTCCAATTTGTACACGAAGTGCGTCCAGTTTTTGCGGTGACCCTCTCTACTCTTTCGCACATGCTATGTGGGTGAAATGATGATACCATGCCAAGTTTCAACATTTTCAGAATTCATTTTGTAGTGATTTTCAATTTCACGGTCATTTAGCTCTCTAAACAATTAGGTAAATGACCGAAAAACAACAAATGATGTCAGAACATGTT
>NW_021262736.1:21843-22981 GCF_002162155.2 Triticum dicoccoides
TTTGAATGCTGCATACTGAACACAAAAGAAGTCCGGAGTTCAAATAAGTTTAAAAAACATTGAAGTTCCCGTGTAACAGATGAGTTCTCGTCCGAAACCCTGATACTCCGAAAGAGTTTGTCCAATTTGTACGTGACGTGCGTCATGTTTTTGTCGTGACCCTCTCTACTCTTTCGCACATGCTATGCGGGTGAAATGATGATACCATGCCAAGTTTCAACATTTTCAGAATTCATTTTGTAGTGATTTTCAATTTCACGGTCTTTTAGCTCTCTAAACAATTAGGTAAATGACCGAATAACAACAAATGATGTTAGAACATGTTGGAAATTGATGACGTCACTTTGAATGCGGCATACTGAACACAAAAGAAGTCCAGAGTTCAAATAAGTTTAAAAAACATTGAAGTGCCCGTGTAACAGATGAGTTCTCGTCCGAAACCCTGATACTCTGAAAGAGTTTGTCCAATTTGTACGTGACGTGCGTCAAGTTTTTGCCATGACCCTCTCTACTCTTTCGCACATGCTATGCGGGTGAAATGATGATACCATGCCAAGTTTCAACATTTTCAGAATTCATTTTGTAGTGATTTTCAATTTCACGGTCATTTAGCTCTCTAAACAATTAGGTAAATGACCGAAAAACAACAAATGATGTTAGAACATGTTGGAAATTGATGACGTCGCTTTGAATGTTGCATACTGAACAAAAAAGAAGTCCCGAGTTCAAATAAGTTTAAAAAACATAGAAGTGCCCGTGTAACAGATGAGTTCTCGTCCGAAACCCTGATACTCCGAAAGAGTTTGTCCAGTTTGTACATGAAGTGCGTCCAGTTTTTGCCGTGACCCTCTCTACTCTTTTGCACATGCTATGCGGGTGAAATGATGATACCATGCCCAGTTTCAACATTTTCAGAATTCATTTTGTAGTGATTTTCAATTTCACGGTCATTTAGCTCTCTAAACAATTAGATAAATGACCGGAAAACAACAAATGATGTTAGAACATGTTGGAAATTGACGATGTTGCTTTGAATGCTGCATACCAAACACAAAAGAAGTCCGGAGTTCAAATAAGTTTAAAAAACATTGAAGTGCACGTGTAACAGATGAGTTCTCGTCCAAAACCCTGATACTCC
>NW_021262737.1:0-1503 GCF_002162155.2 Triticum dicoccoides
TTTTCTAATGTCAAGTATCTTTTCCTTAGACCATGAGATTGTGCAACTCCCGGATACCGTAGGAATGCTTTGGGTGTACCAAACGTCACAACGTAACTGGGTGGCTATAAAGGTGCATTACAGGTATCTCCGAAAGTGTCTGTTGGGTTGGCACAAATCGAGACTGGGATTTGTCACTCCGTGTAAACGGAGAGGTATCTCTGGGCCCACTCGGTAGGACATCATCATAATGTGCACAATGTGATCAAGGAGTTGATCACGGGATGATGTGTTACGGAACGAGTAAAAGAGACTTGCCGGTAACGAGATTGAACAAGGTATCGGGATACCGACGATCGAATCTCGGGCAAGTATCGTACCGATAGACAAAGGGAATTGTATACGGGATTGATTAAGTCCTTGACATCGTGGTTCATCCGATGAGATCATCGTGGAACATGTGGGAGCCAACATGGGTATCCAGATCCCGCTATTGGTTATTGACCGGAGAACATCTCGGTCATGTCTGCATGGTTCCCGAACCCGTAGGGTCTACACACTTAAGGTTCGATGACGCTAGGGTTGTAAAGGAAGCTTGTATGTGGTAACCGAATGTTGTTCGGAGTCTCGGATGAGATCCCGGACGTCACGAGGAGTTCCGGAATGGTCCGGAGGTAAAGATTTATATATAGGAAGTCCTATTTCGGCCATCGGGACAAGTTTCAGGGTCATCGGTATTGTACCGGGACCACCGGAAGGGTCCCGGGGGCCCACCGGGTGCGGCCACCTGCCCCGGGGGGCCACATGGGCTGTAGGGGTGCGCCTTGGCCTACATGGGCCAAGGGCACCAGCCCCAAGAGGCCCATGCACCTAGGGAACCCTAGAGGGAAGAGTCCTCAAAGGGGAAGGCACCTCCGAGGTGCCTTGGGGAGGATGGACTCCTCCCCCCCTCTTGGCCGCACCCCTTCCTTGGAGGAAGGGGCAAAGCTGCGCCTCCCCCCTCTCCCTTGCCCCTATATATAGTGGAGGGGAGGGAGGGCAGCCATACCAGAAGCCCTGGCGCCTCCCTCCCTCCCGTGACACCTCCTCCTCTCCCGTAGGTGCTTGGCGAAGCCCTGCAGGATTGCCACGCTCCTGCATCACCACCACGCCATTGTGCTGCTGCTAGATGGAGTCTTCCTCAACCTCTCCCTCTCTCCTTGCTGGATCAAGGCGTGGGAGACATCGTCGAGCTATACGTGTGTTGAACGCGGAGGTGCCGTCCGTTCGGCACTAGGATCATCGGTGATCTGAATCACGACGAGTACGACTCCATCAACCCCGTTCACTTGAACTCTTCCGCTTAGCGATCTACAAGGGTATGTAGATGCACTCTCCTTCCCCTCGTTGCTAGTTTCTCCATAGATAGATCTTGGTGACACGTAGGAAAATTTTGAATTTCTGCTACGTTCCCCAACAGTGGCATCATGAGCTAGGTCTATGCGTAGTTACTATGCACGAGTAGAACACAAAGTAGTTGTGGGC
>NW_021262738.1:0-1066 GCF_002162155.2 Triticum dicoccoides
TCACTTGTTGGAATTAACACAAGGACCAGGAAAGAATGGTGATGGTGAGAAGTATTTCTATGTCAAGAATTCTCAAGAGGTGGAACAAATCTCAGAACATTCTTGACATAAAGGACGGTAATACTCCAAGGTAAAGAAGAACAATTGCTGGATAGCAAGGAAACCAAGGTACAACACGAATTGTGAACAAGTTTGTGTTGGGGGGGGGGGGGAAGGCAAAAAATGTTGCCGATGATAACTCAAATCATCGAGGGACAAGGATGGTATTTCTCATCATGAATTCAATTGATATCCTGGAAGAACATCAGAATGTAGATGGTGATCATGACACATTTGTCGAGAGATTCCACGAAGATGTAATCGATCCGCGATCACATCAAGTCAAAAGAATGATGAAGCTAGAGGTTATTGGAACCATAGGTACGACACAAACTTGAAATCTAGCTTGTTGTTCAAGGCGAAATGATATGACGAGGAAGATCGACGTAAGCTTAGCTATCGTCGCAAATTGGTGCTCCGAGAATAAGGACCAGGTAACATAGTTAGAATCATCACGACAATGATGTAGCCAAACAGGCTAGGAATGGCGTGATCGGGTACAAACTCATACTTATAGAAGCTTACTGAAGAGTTGTTGAACCGTAGAGCGGACTCGGTTCAGTTATCGGTGTCTTTGAGTGTTTAATAACTCAGAGCCCGTGAAAAATTGGAATCAGTGGTAAGGTAGCACTTGATGAAGAACTCATAAGAAGTTATGCAGTACCATGATAATCTCGAGATACCAGGGGGGTAATACTCAACACAAGATCAAAGTAAAGGTTGGACTGGTGTATTGATCCATAGAAGACAATTGTTTTAACTTGTCCGAGAAATGGAATCAAAGAAGAACAATCATGGTCGGAACCACGGTTGCAAGGGATCAATTCACAGATACCATATGTTAGCTATCAAGGAAATAGTTATTATTACAAGAAGCTTCCATGATAGGATATACATCGCGTCCATGGGCATGAACACAAAGTTCAAGGTCGACTCCCACTTCCTCAATGCATAATCTTCCATTCAC
>NW_021262739.1:0-1294 GCF_002162155.2 Triticum dicoccoides
AAGATAGCATTGCATAATTCACATATATAATGCCTTGCAACAAGATGGCATTGCATAATTCACATATATGGTAATTAGATACTAAACATGTGGCATTCACACAAAGCATGTCTAAACTAAGCAAATGACATAGCAATGCAAGATACCATACGCATGACATGAGCAACATAACCCTGCCAAGTTAGAGCATGCACCTCGCGGGGGGGGGGGGATAGGACTGGTCATCTGTCTCTGAATCCTCCTCTGAGGAGCTATCTGTAACCAGCAAGACATGGGCTTCGTCAGATAGCATTGTCTGCTCTGAAGACCTTGTTTCCACTCCAGATTTTTCCATGACCGTGCCGAATGGCTGGTGCACAGGAAGAGTAATTGAATGTACTAAAATTGTTGACAAATTTAACACGTAATAAAAAATGATGTCATGATATAATTCACATATAAGATGACTGGCTAACCAGGGTGGCATTGCAAAATTCACATATATGATGCCTGGCTAAACAAGATGGCATTGCATGATTCACATATACGATAAAGAAACTAAACAGATGGCATTGACACAAAGCATGTCTAAACTAAGCAGATGACATTTTTGATGTATACAGTAAGCAATGCAAGGCACCATATGCATGATATTACCAACATCAGCATGCCAAGTTAGAGCGAAGACCTCATGGGGTAAATAGGAGTGGTCTTCTACTTCTGAATCCCCCTCAGAACAGTTATCTTCCTCTTGATTACGATCTGAATGGGTGGAGGGGGGCTGCCTTTGCGCCCACCATGGAGCGACGTCTGCATGAAATTTTATTGCCATGCAAGGCTCGTCTCTTTTGCTCTACATATTCAGTTCCATTATGTACAATAACTGACATGCATAGGAATAAAACATAGTGAGATTATGTATGGA
Organism: Triticum dicoccoides; assembly: GCF_002162155.2. Classification (NCBI taxonomy): domain Eukaryota; kingdom Viridiplantae; phylum Streptophyta; class Magnoliopsida; order Poales; family Poaceae; genus Triticum; species Triticum dicoccoides. The sequence goes on from NW_021262739.1 coordinate 905, forward strand.
GTGCATGCATGAATCCAGAGTGATGGTAGCAAACTATGGATAGACCCAAAACAAATGATAGCAGGCAAATAATAGCTTTAATTAAAAAATACAGATAATGGCTCCTTTAATGTTTGTTTGCACCCAACATGAAACTCATAGTAGACACCCGAGATTAACCAGATAGTAGACAGATAGTATTGATTGCTGCCCCAGTGTGTACCCCACAACCATTTAAAAACTCAAGTTTCGGCATAAGTTTTGACCTGAGTCAGAGTCTAATAGGTGAACACGACGATAAAGTAGCATGTCATCATACTAAGCGATGCATAACGTAAGCAGACACGAAAGAGGGCGACCTCTCATGCGGACCCGTGTAGTCCTCAAGGTCATCTGCTCAGTTGATGATGG
>NW_021262740.1:0-801 GCF_002162155.2 Triticum dicoccoides
GCTCGGCTGCTCGATGAAGTGGACAGCGGCGGAGCTCCTGGACACGGTGGCACGGCGTGGGGTGGACGAAGGGCGTGGCTACGGCGAGGGGGTGGCGGCGATGGCGTCGGCCATGGCTGGGGCGTGCGAGGGGGAGGAGCTGGAGAGGAGAGGGGGTGTCTGGGGGGTTCGGGGGAGAGAGGGAGGCCGATCCACGACGTCACTTGGCGAGGGGAACGGCGAGGCGGCGAGCAGGTGCGTGGCGCACGCCGCGGTCGCCGTCGGGCACCTGCCTGCCTGCCTGGCCGGCAAGCAGCTCGCTGGAGCGGTGCTGGGCTGGGCCGGCAGGTGGGCCGGGGGCAGGCGCTAGGTAAGCTTTCCCCTTTTTTTCTGTTTCTGTTTTTTATTTAATATATCTGCAACTTTGTTGAATTTAATAAAATACCTAGGCAACTTCAAAAATCACCAAATCACTCCTGGTCCATAATTGGATTATTTCCAACATGAAACATTTTAGTTTGGAGGTATTTGAGCATTTAAATATTTTATATAATTTTAAATGCCCAAATTCAAATATTTATGAATTAATTCAAAAACCCTAGGATGGCCTAGGAAAATGTGCACCACTTTTGGCAGAGGTTCTGAACCAAGACAAAAATGATGGGCATTTTAGAAGGGCATTTCAGGTTCATTGAAAAAGTTTTTAGTAAACCTTAGTTGGTTTCAGAGGGGACTGGGGGTTCTGTCATCCCCATTTCAAGTTTCTGATGAAGAAGTAAACATGATGCAACACTCTAATGCATGGCTAACTAGGATGTGACA
>NW_021262741.1:0-1110 GCF_002162155.2 Triticum dicoccoides
TTCTTCATGCGCTTGACACCAATGTGACCAAGGCGGCAGTGCCACAAGTATGTGGGACTATCGTTATCAACTTTAAATCTTTTGGCATCTACACTATGAACATGTGTAATATTACGCTCGAGATTCATTAAGAATAAACCATTGACCATCGGAGCATGACCATAAAACATATCTCTCATATAAATCGAACAACCATTATTCTCAGACTTAAATGAGTAGCCATCTCGTATTAAACGAGATCCTGATACAATGTTCATGCTCAAACTTGGCACTAAATAACAATTATTAAGGTTCAAAACTAATCCCGTAGGTAAATGTAGAGGCAGCGTGCCGACGGCGATCACATCGACTCTGGAACCATTCCCGACGCGCATCGTCACCTCGTCCTTTGCCAGTCTCCGTTTATTCCGCAGCTCCTGCTATGAGTTACAAATATGAGCAACGGCACCGGTATCAAATACCCAGGAGTTACTACGATTACTGGTAAGGTACACATCAATCACATGTATATCAAATATACCTTTGGTGTTGCCGGCCTTCTTATCCGCTAAGTATTTGGGGCAGTTCCGCTTCCAGTGACCCTTCCCCTTGCAATAAAAGCACTCAGTCTCAGGCTTGGGTCCATTCTTTGACTTCTTCCCGGTAACTGGTTTACCAGGCCTGGCAACATCTTTGCCGTCCTTCTTGAAGTTCTTCTTACCCTTGCCCTTCTTGAACTTAGTGGTCTTATTGACCATCAACACTTGATGTTCTTTCTTGATTTCAGCCTCTGCTGACTTCAGCATCGAGAACACTTCAGGAATGGTCTTTTCCATCCCCTGCATGTTGTAGTTCATCACAAAGCTCTTGTAGCTTGGTGGGAGCGACTGGAGGATTCTGTCAATGACCGCCTCATCTGGGAGGTTAATGTTCAGCTGGGTCATACGGTTGTGCAACCCAGACATCTTTAGGATGTGCTCACTGACAGAACTGTTTTCCTCCATCTTACAACTGTAGAACTTGTCGGAGACATCATATCTCTCGACCCGGGCATGAGCTTGGAAAACTAGTTTCAGCTCTTCGAACATCTCATATGCTCCGTGATGCTCAAAACGCTTTTGGAGCCCCGGT
>NW_021262742.1:0-1939 GCF_002162155.2 Triticum dicoccoides
GGGATAACAAGGTGCGGATTCCTTGTTCGGCAGAACAAACTTAACGTGTAAAAAAACAATTCATACAAGACACAAGAGAGTCATGTCCCCTTTTACTATATTGCTATAGATGCCATTGAAAACACTACAAGAAAAATGTAAAAAAAATCGAGAGAACAAGATTACCCTGCACAGTACCAAATCGATTCGCACTTCCCTCAACAACAACAAAAAACAAATCAATTCCCACCAAAGAAAGAGTAATGTCCCTTTTTATATGATTACAGATGCCATGATCTCGAATTTCAATTTTTGAATCCATGTTATGCTGAATTCGAATATATCGTTAGGTGACCTTGCGGTTTATAATTGATGTAGTCGTACATTTTGATCTTCCATCATATATGAACATTTTACTCCACCATGTGAACATATATATTGTCGTCTACCATATGGACTAAATTTGAATCAGTTTTCCTTATTTGAATACGATTGTTGTCAAGTTATACAATAAATTAAATATTATCTTGATAACAAAAAACATGCATATAGCAGTAATCATATTTCACTACGAACTACATGTACCATACGCTCTCCAATTCAAATATTTGTATCCATTTTATGTTGAATTCAAATCATAGTACATTATTGGTCTAGGTAGCGAGATGTTTGGGATAATATAAACCCTATTTTCATATGTATAATTTTTGGCTGAATTGGGACAAGTTTTGGTATAAGCTTCTTGCAAAACCGGAGATTCTCTCAACAAGCCTCGTGGTTCCGAGAGGGAACCTGTCACCTTTGTGTGCAAAACGATATACGCTGCCTCCCCCTGATTTTATTTACAGAGGCAACATAGGACTATATGAGTGCCCTATTAAATTTTGGAATTATTTTGGGTTCATTTGGCCTTTTTATACATTAATTGAGTTTCTGGACTTTTAATGTGCATAATCTAAATATGAATTGCATGCACATGGTCCGGTGCACCAAAGTGGGTTGAAAAATCACATGTGTGTCCTTGGTTGAATTTCTAGGTCCCATGGAAGAAATGAGAATGAAATTCAAACATTTGGGCGTCATGACTCGGCCGAGAACATCGAGAAACTTAGATTTTAAATTCATGTAAATCCAAAACTCGCCTGGAAATCATGAAACTTGGCATGGTGTCATGTCATAGCAGTAACATGTTGTGGTAAAAAATTGGGTCGATTTGGAAGCTCGTGGTTCTAAGAGGGAACGTGCCACCTTTGAGTGTCAAACCATATACGCTGCCCCCCCACTTGAGTTTCTTATTAACAAAAGCAACATAGAACTACATTAGTGCCCTGTTAAATTTTGGAATTATTCCGGGTTCGTTTGTCGTTTTTATACATTAATTGAGTTTCTGGTCATTTAATGTGCATAAGTCAAATTTGAACTACAAGCACATGCTCTCGTGCACCAAAGTTGGTTGAAAAATCACATTTGTGTCCTCGGGTGAATTTCTAGGTCCCACGCAAGAAATGAGAATAAAATTAATACATCTGGGCATCGTGGCTTGGCCGAGAACATTGAGAAACTTGGTTTTAAAATTCTTGTAAATCCAAAACATGTCTGAAAATCATGAAACTTGGCATGGATGTCATGTCATGGTACTACCATGTTGTGGTAAAAAAAATTGTCCGAATAGGAACAGATTTTGGTATAAGCTTCTTGCTAACCGAAGCTTCTCTCAAGAAGGCTCATGGTTCTGAGAGGGAACGTGCCACCTTTGAGCGTGAAACGATATACGTTGTCCCCCTTGAGTTTATTTACAAAGGCAACATAGAACTACATGAGTGCCCTGTTAAATTTAGGAATTATTCCGGCTTCGTTTGGCCTTATTTACACATTAATTGAGTTTTTGGTCATTTAATGTGCATAATTCAAATTTCAACTACAAGCACATGCTCCCGTCCACCAAAGTTGGTTGAAAGAT
>NW_021262743.1:0-1105 GCF_002162155.2 Triticum dicoccoides
CCACCCCACGCCGTGCCACCGTGTCCAGGAGCTCCGCCGCTGTCCACTTCATCGAGCAGCCGAGCCCCGAGCGCTCGCAACGCCCGAGTCCACCGCACCGACCTCGCCCGAGCTCACCGTCGCCGGAGATCCCCTTCAACGCCGTCGTCGCTCCGGTCCATCTCCGGCCGCACCAAGGACTCCGTCGCACTCACTGTGAGCTTAGCCATCTTCCCCTCCCTTCCGTTCTTGCTCCCGAGCCGTGTAGCAACCTCCCGGAGCTCAACCGCACCCACCGCCGTGGAGCTCGTCGCCGACGTGCTCCCGGTCATCCTCCGGCCACAAACTGGTGTCCGTCATGCTCACCGTGTCACGTAGCATCTAGCTAGCCACTCCCCGAGCCTCACCGACCCCTCTAGCGTCAAGTTCGTCTTTGGCCGAACCCCGGTGGCCGCCCAAGTCGTCGCCGGCGCCAACTCCGGCCACCCCGACCTCAACGGACTCCGCCAAGAGCTGCGGTTTGTCCTCAGCTCCCCTCCGGTGGTCTCCGCGGCCCATTTAGTGGCCGAAATGGCCAAAACCACTCCCGCCGCCGCGTCGGGCTCGCCGGCGGCTAAACGCCGGCGTCGCTGGCTTTGACTTTGACCACGGGTGGGCCCTGGTTGACTCCCCTGAGTCAATGACAGGTGGGGCCCAGCCCTGTTAATTAAACAGGATTAGTTTTAATTAAGTTTTAATTAAAATAATCACCCTGACATGCGGGACCCACTGTCAGGTTTGACCCAGACCTGTTCCGTTGACCTGCTGACGTCACACTGACGTCAGGCTGACGCAGTAATTGATTTTCTGGATTTAATTTAAATCAGGAAATTCCAGAATATAATTTAAACTTCAAAAATTCATAACTTTTATTCTGTAACTCCAAATTGGACAAATTATATATGAAAAATGATCAGAAAAATCCAATCTATCCATCTGTACTAGTTTCATGCATGATCAAACAAGTTAAATTGATGTTTTAAGCAGAACAAGGAAAAGCACTTTAAAAGGCCATATTTGAATTTGAAATTTGAATCCTTGATTCAAATTTGTTCAAACCCTTCTGGTTTTAGTTGCATTAGCCCAA
>NW_021262744.1:0-1361 GCF_002162155.2 Triticum dicoccoides
CTGCCCTGACCGACCAAGTCAGTAAGTTGACTGGGAAGAAAAATGATCTGGAGGCCTTCCTGAGTGGTCTTGCCAAGAAGCTGTTTCTTATGCTTGAAGGTAAACCTCTATGCTCGGCAAACATTTCCAATTGTGGTTTTTCCATTCGACCATCCCCTTGACTTAGTGATCATCCTTGCAGAATTTTGTCAAAACTTTGAAGAAGAAACTAGCCGGCTGGAGCCAAACCTCGACCCCGTCAATTCTCCGGTGAACGACGAAGTTGCCATGGATGTTTTCCGACTGGAGTCTCGTGTTGCAGCTGTCGTGGACTATCTCGCAAGACTGAAGGCCGCCACATCTCGCATCGACTCGACGCTCTGGCCTGAGGAGACACTTCAGAATGACCTTGAGTCGCTGATGGCCCGCTTGAACACGATCCCTGGTCGAGTGCAGGAATGGAAGAAGTCCTCGGCTCGGTGTGGTGCAGATGTTGCTCTGTGTCTGGCCCGAGTCCACTGTAAAGATGCGCGAGAAGAGAAGCTGGCGGCCCTTCGGGTGGCCAACACCAAGAAACACGACTTCAGGTCCTTTATGGAAACTTTCCTTGCAGCTGCCACTCGAATCGCCGACAGAATCGACCTTGATGAATTCGTTGCACCTTCCAGCCCTCCACAGGAGGGGTAAAAAACTTCTTCTGGCTCGACGCTTTAAATTTGCCTCGGTATGCCGAGTGGAATTGTAACCGATAAACCTTAACAGGCTTAACGCCTGAGCACTTTCGGTTCCTTTAGATATCGATTCAAACTTGAATTTGGTGCTTGAATACGATTGCCTTTGGCTCGAAATGTCTTTTGCAGGTTCAAAGCAAGGCGCCTTTACTGCAATCGATTTATTCTTTAGTCCACTTAGGCGAGCACTGGGCTGCGGCTAAGCCTCCGAGTGGAAGCCCGGCTTACCACTCGGTAGGATTTCTATAACTTAGGCGAGCACCGGGCTGCTGCTAAGCCTCCGAGTGGGAGGTTTGCTCTTCACTCGGTAGGATTTTTATAACTTAGGCGAGTGCTTGGACTGCAGCTAAGCCTCCGAGTGAGAGGGTCGCTCTTCACTCGGTAGGATTTTTGTAACTTAGGCGAGCACAGGGCTGCAGCTAAGCCTCCGAGTGAGAGGGTTGCTCTTCACTCGGTAGGATTTTTATAACTTAGGCGAGTGCTTGGACTGCAGCTAAGCCTCCGAGTGAGAGGGTCGCTCTTCACTCGGTAGGATTTTTGTAACTTAGGCGAGCACAGGGCTGCAGCCAAGCCCCCGAGTGAGAGGGTTGCTCTTCACTCGGTAGGATTTTGATAAACTTAGGTGAGTCCTTGGACTGCAGCTAAGCCTCC
>NW_021262745.1:0-1070 GCF_002162155.2 Triticum dicoccoides
GCTTTCAACACTTTGAAAGAGAAATTGATCACTGCTCCAGTTCTGACTCCGCCTGATGAAACCAAGCCGTACGAGGTCTTTTGTGATGCCTCTCTCCTAGGTCTCGGTGCTGTACTGATGCAAGAGAAGAAAGTTGTCGCTTATACCTCTCGCCAGTTGAAACCTAATGAGAAGAACTACCCCACTCATGATCTCGAGTTGGCGGCAGTTGTGCATGCTTTGTTGACTTGGAGACATCTTCTATTGGGAAGGAAAGTGGACATTTTCACTGATCACAAGAGTCTCAAGTACATCTTCACCCAGCCTAATCTCAACCTCAGGCAGACTCGATGGGTCGAAATGATTCAAGAGTACAATCCAAGTATTGAGTATACTCCAGGCAAGGCCAATGTGATTGCTGACGCTTTGAGCAGAAAAGCATATTGCAACAGTCTGATTCTCAAGCCTTATCAACCCGAGCTTTGTGAAGCTTTCCGCAAGCTGAATCTGCAAGTTGTTCCTCAAGGTTTCCTCGCCAACCTTCAAGTCTCTCCTACTTTAGAAGACCAGATTCGCCAAGCCCAACTTCTTGATGCTATGGTGAAAAAGGTGAAGATTGGTATTGCAAAGAGTCAGTCCAAGTACAAGTGCTACCGACTTGATGACAAGGACACTCTCTTCTTTGAGGATCGAATTGTTGTGCCCAAAGGTGAACTTCGTAAGGTGATCATGAACGAGGCTCACAACTCTCTCCTCTCCATCCACCCTGGTAGTACGAAGATGTATCAGGATCTCAAGCAAACTTATTGGTGGACTCGAATGAAGCGCGAGATCGCTCAATTCGTGAACGAGTGTGATGTCTGCAGAAGAGTGAAGGCAGAACACCAAAGGCCAGCAGGTCTCCTCCAACCTCTTGCCATTCCAGAATGGAAGTTTGACCACATTGAAATGGACTTCGTGACTGGGTTTCCAAAGTCCAAGCGTGGCAATGATGCTATATTTGTTGTCATCGACAAGCTCACCAAAGTGGCTCACTTTCTGCCTATCAAAGAGTCGATCACTGCAGCTCAATTGGCGGAACTCTATACCTC
>NW_021262746.1:0-1499 GCF_002162155.2 Triticum dicoccoides
CCCCCTTCCCCTAGTCCTATTAGGACTAGGAGAGGTGGCCGGCCCCCTCCTCCTCTTTTCCCCTCCGAGGAATCCTAGTTGGACTAGGATTGGAGGGGGAATCCTACTCCCAGAGGGAGTAGGACTCTCCTGCGCCTCCCCCCCTTGGCCGGCCAGCCTCCCCTCCTCTCCTCCTTTATATACGGAGGCAGGGGCACCTCTAAACACACAAGTTGACACAAGTTGATCCACGTGATCTATTCCTTAGCCGTGTGCGGTGCCCCCTGCCACCATATTCCTCGATAATACTGTAGCGGAGTTTAGGCGAAGCCCTGCTGCTGTAGTTCATCAAGATCGTCACCACGCCGTCGTGCTGACGAAACTCTTCCCCGACACTTTGCTGGATCGGAGTCCGGGGATCGTCATCAAGCTGAACGTGTGCTCGAACTCGGAGGTGCCGTAGTTTCGGTACTTGATCGGTTGGATCGTGAAGACGTACGACTACTTCCTCTACGTCGTGTCATCGCTTCCGCAGTCGGTCTGCGTTGGGTACGTAGACAACACTCTCCCCTCGTTGCTATGCATCACATGATCCTGTGTGTGCGTAGGAAATTTTTTGAAATTACTACGAAACCCAACAGTGGTATCAGAGCCTAGGTTATTTATGTTGATGTTATATGCACGAGTAGAATACAAGTGAGTTGTGGACGATACAAGTCATACTGCCTACCAGCATGTCATACTTTGGTTCGGCGGTATTGTTGGACGAGACGACCCGGACCAACCTTACGCGTACGCTTACGCGAGACCGGTTCCCTCGACGTGCTTTGCACAGAGATGGCTTGCGGGCGACTGTCTCTCCAACTTTAGTTGAACCAAGTATGGCTACGCCCGGTCCTTGCGAAGGTTAAAACGGAGTCTATTTGACAAACTATCGTTGTGGTTTTGATGCGTAGGTGAGATTGGTTCTTACTTAAGCCCGTAGCAGCCACGTAAAACATGCAACAACAAAGTAGAGGACGTCTAACTTGTTTTTGTAGGGCATGTTGTGATGTGATATGGTCAAAGCATGATGCTGGATTTTATTGTATGAGATGATCATGTTTTGTAACCGAGTTATCGGCAACTGGCAGGAGCCATATGGTTGTCGCTTTATTGTATGCAATGCAATCGCGATGTAATGCTTTACTTTATTACTAAACGGTAGTGATAGTCGTGGAAGCATAAGATTGGCGAGACGACAACGATGCTACGATGGAGATCAAGGTGTCGCGCCGGTGACGATGGTGATCATGACGGTGCTTCGGAGATGGAGATCACAAGCACAAGATGATGATGACCATATCATATCACTTATATTGATTGCATGTGATGTTTATCTTTTTATGCATCTTATCTTGCTTTGATTGACGGTAGCATTATAAGATGATCTCTCACTAAATTATCAAGAAGTGTTCTCCCTGAGTATGCACCGTTGCCAAAGTTCGTCGTGCCCAGACACCACGTGATGATCGGGTGTG
>NW_021262747.1:0-1418 GCF_002162155.2 Triticum dicoccoides
ATTATCGACCTGTCAACTTGGTCACAATTAAGAACAAGTATCCGCTCCCCAGGATCAACGACCTGTATGATCAGCTCGCTGGATCCTCAGTCTTCTCTAAAATGGATTTGAGGTTGGGCTACCATCAAATCAAAATCAGGAACGGGGACATTCCGAAAACGGCCTTTGTTACTCGTTATGGCCAATACGAGTACACCGTCATGTCCTTCGGTTTAACCAACGCTCCAGCCACCTTCTCTCGGTTGATGAACTCAATCTTCATGGAGTATTTGGATAAATTCGTCGTGGTTTACCTCGATGATATACTCATCTACTCCAAGAACGAGGAAGAACATGCCGAACACCTAAGGCTAGTGTTGAAGAAGCTTCGAGAGCATCGCCTTTATGCCAAATTTTCTAAATGTGAATTCTGGTTGTCAGAAGTGACCTATCTTGGACATGTAATTTCTGGTAAAGGCATTGCTATTAACCCTGAGCGAGTTCAAGCCGTTCTTAATTGGACTCCACCTGAATCGGTCAAGCAAGTTAGGAGTTTCCTTGGCCTAGCGAGCTATTGCCGTCGCTTTGTCGAGAATTTCTCCAAAGTTGCCAAACCTCTAACTGAACTCCTCAAGAAAGATAAAAAGTTCGAGTGGACTCCACAATGTGAGCACAGTTTCCAGGAACTGAAAAGACGTTTAACCTCTGCTCCCGTACTGGTACCACCGGATTTTTCCAAGGATTTTGTTATCTACTGCGACGCCTCGCGACAAGGACTAGGCTGTATTCTCATGCAAGATCGACACGTAATTGCTTATGCTTCACGACAATTACACCCACATGAGGAAAACTACCCCACTCATGATCTAGAGCTTGCAGCTGTAGTGCATGCACTCAAAACATGGCGACATTACCTTCTCGGTAATCGTTGCGAAATCTACACTGATCACCAAAGTCTGAAGTATATATTCACCCAACCGGATTTAAATCTCAGGCAAAGACGTTGGGTCGAGTTGATCACAGATTTCGACTTAGGAATAACTTACACCCCAGGGAAAGCCAACGTCATGGCTGATGCGCTAAGTCGTAAATCTTATTGTAACAACCTGATGTTACAACAAAGTCAACCGCTTCTCCATGAGGAATTTTGGAAGCTTAACCTTCACATTGTTCCTCAAGGATTTCTTTCCACCTTGGTGGCGAAACCTACTCTTACGGATCAAATCATCGCTGCCCAAAAGCGAGATAAGGGAATATCTAAGATCAAGGAGAACATTGCTAGCGGAGGTGCTAGATGTTTCTCCACAAATGATCATGGTGTTGTGTACTTTGAGAACCGTTTAGTGGTTCCCAAGAACCAGCATCTACGGCAGTTGATCCTTAAGGAGGCTCATGAATCTCCTCTCACCATTCATCCCAGTAGTACCAAGATGTATCAG
>NW_021262748.1:0-1396 GCF_002162155.2 Triticum dicoccoides
ATCCAGTGCGCCGCCAGACGCCGTCACCACCAGGTCCGGCACGACGGAGTCCGAGCCCACCACCCCCTGCTCCACCAGATCCGCCGCCGCAGCGACCGATCCAGCGACTGTGGGTGCAGCATCTCCCGCACCGCCGACGGCGGCCACTTCTTGGACGGCATCTGCCGCGGTGTTCGCGGCCTCGACCGCAACTCCATGCGCAGCGGCGGCAGCCCCACCACCTTGCGCCATCGAAGCCTAAGAGAACCCACCGGAGAGAGGGAGGCGGTGGGGTTGAGCGAGTAGGTGCGGTGGCGGGGCGATGGAGAAGAGGAGGAGACGATGCGGCAAGGAGAGAGGGAGTGAGCCGATTTGGGGGGAAATGGTGGGGGCGATGCAGCCGGTGGTGGTTCCCCTCCCTCTTTATAGGATGTGACGTTTTTGGAAGTTTTCGTGCGCCGCGTGGCCGCGTGGCTAGCCCACACCGCACGTGACGAGGGAAAACGATACGCCCACGCCAACGACCGCCGCACGTGACAAGGGAAAACGATACGCCCACGTACAATACATGTATACCCTCAGTGTACAAAAGTAATCGGGCCGGTGCGGGCTTGTACAGGGCTGTACCCGCGCTCTCCGCGGGCATAAAAAGACAATCGTGCCCCTCTTCACGAATTGTTTTTGACAAATCTCAGCCGTCCTTGTGTTTCTCCCCCTCGCGTTCAGCCAGGGGGGAGCACCGGAGCAGAAACGCTGTCAAACCACCCGGACAATACCAAGCGCCTCAGATTGAACGAGATCGGCAACCTGGATGGATAGCAGCAGGCCATGCTCCGTCTCCTTTGCCAAGGGTGGCAGCGAGAAGTGCCCGTACGTGGAGCTCCCACTGCGGAGCTCCCTCATGGCCACCAGTGCCGCGACGGTGTTCCTTAAAATGCCTTACTCTGTTGCCGTAGGAGCCATGTCAGTGTCGGTGCAGCACTTCCTCGTCCACCGGTCGCCGCTGTTGTCGGAGGCGAACACGGCCTCCATGGTCTCCTCGCAGTCGCGGACGATTCTCGACATGAGCTCCATCGTGTAGAAGGGCTGCTTGAAAACCTCCTCGATGAAGGGCAGCCGGAGCAGCCGCCCCGTACGCTTGTCGTACTTCTTCAGGATCTTGGCCAGCCCTGCATCGTGTCTTTCCTTGATACAGTACATGCTACTGTTTTCCTTAATAATTAGATGCCTTTGAGTGTCTTTTCTAATAAATGAATAAAGGCAATCTTGCTAAATCTTAGTGGAATGGGACTTGTTAAGAGCATCTCCAGCCGTTCGGCCCACAAGGGCGCCGAAAAAGAGCCGCCTGGAGGCGAACTGCAGTTAGATTGGCCCCTGGGGGCGATCTGGCTCCCAGCCATGCCCCTAGCCCCCCCCC
>NW_021262749.1:0-1121 GCF_002162155.2 Triticum dicoccoides
CTGTAAGTCTGTGCCACTTTGGGTTTACGACTAGCCATGTCAGCCCGGGCTCCTTATCATATGGATGCTAGCGACACTGTCATATACGTGTGCCGAAAGGCGCAAACGGTCCCGGGCTAAGGTAAGGCGACACCCGTGGGAATACCGTGCGTGAGGCCGCAAAGTGATATGAGGTGTTACATGCTAGATCGATGTGGCATTGAGTCGGGGTCCTGACAGCGTTGGTATCAGAGCTTGACTGCCTGTAGGATTACCAAGCCAAACTGGTCGAAGTTGAGTCTAGAAATTCTTTAGTTATGTAAGGGAATTGATTGTGGGATGGAACGTAAGGCTCTTTTTACTCCTTATACCTCATGGCCTTCTGATCTGAGTCATCATCTTCTCTTCTACGGGGATTAAGAACTAGGCTATCTCTTCTTTCTATCAGGATCACGTGTTACTAATCCGTAGACTTATAAGATTGTTGGACTTAAGTCTCAGTTCAGTTCCTACTACTCCCGTATGTTAATTGTTGATCTCGAAACCTTGATATTGTGCTTCTGAGTGGTTATGCCACCATTTTTGTGAATGTCTCAAATCTTTTCTGAGCATTTACAGCCGTTATGCTGTCCGAGTCATCTCAGGTTTCTAAGTAGTCTGATGCAATTGCAAATCCTTTCTTCCCGTTTCAATGTTCCCATGGGCCAGATTAACCACACTAATCAGTGAGTTGAGGTACTTCGTTACCTTGACATATATGTTGGAGATATTATTGTGACCCTAGGTGTCTTAGGGGATCATCTAGTAATTAGCCAGGATTTGTGTTCCCAGTGTGATGATTCTGGCCATCATTCTCGAAAGCATCCCGTGATGCTACTTAGTAGTAGGTATTCTGCTCCTGGGTTCTTGAACCCGAGATTCACTCTACCTACTTCATGTTGTTAGTAATTGCTAGCTCCTTTAGGATATTAGTAACCTTGTGATAGTCCTCGAGGTCCGTGGTATTTTCTTCTTCCAATTACCATGAACCACTCTTGGCAGGAGTTCTTCTGGATTAAAAGATCACAATTAGAGTACTCTTGAGGAGATCTCCATTCATAAATCGTGACTCTGCCAGTTCTACCTTTCTGCATGGGTTATCC
>NW_021262750.1:0-2916 GCF_002162155.2 Triticum dicoccoides
GGGTGTGATAGAATCTACATTTGCATATAACGGGTGCAAGACAGTTTTGCACGTGCGGAACACTCGGGTTAAACTTGACGAGCCTAGCATGTACAGACATGGCCTCGGAACACAAGAGGCCGAAAGGTCGAGCATGAGTCATATAGTAGATATGGTCAACATGGAGATGTTCACCATTGACACCACCTCATCTCACATGACGATCAGACTTCGGTTGGTGAATTTGGATCATGTTACACTCGGATGACCAGAGGGGTGTCTATTTGAGTGGGAGTTTTAAGTAATTTGATTAGTTGAACTCATTTATCATGAACAATAGTCTAAGTTATCTTTGCAAATTATGTTGTAGATCAATAGCTCGCGTTGTAGTTCCCTGTTTTAATACGTTCCTATAGAAATACTAAGTTGAAAGATATTGTAAGCAATTATGCGGACTAGGTCTGTGGTATAAGGATTGTCCTCACTGCTGCACAGAAGGCTTACGTCTTTGATGCACCGCTTAGTGTGCCAACCCCTCCAGCGTCGTATGTGGATGTTGTGAACATCTGACAGACATGTTTTGATGACTACTTGATAGTTTAGTGCGCCATGCTTTACGGTTTAGAATCGGGATTGCAATGACGTTCTAAACGCCATGGAACATATGAGATGTTCCAAGAACTGAAATTGGTAATTCAGGCTCATGCCCGTGTTAAGAGGTATGAGACCTCTGAGAAATTCTTTGCCTACAAAGATGGAGGAGAATTGCTCAGCCTGTGAGCATGCACTCAGAATGTATGGGTACTACAATTGCTTGAATCGAGTGGGAGTTTATATTCCAGATAAGATAGTGATTGACAGAGTTCTCTAGTCACTATCACCAAGCTGCTAGAACTTCGTGACGAACTATGACATGAAAGGGATGGATATGATCCCGGAGCCATTCACAGTGCTTTAGGCCGCGAAGATAGAAATCAAGAAGTATGATCAGGTGTTGATGGTTAACGAGAACACTTGTTTCAATAAGGGCAAGGGCAAGGAGGGAAAACTTCTTGGATGGCAGGCCAGTTGCCTCCTCAGTGAAGAAACCCAAGGTTGAACCCAACTCGAGACTAAGTGCTCCTATTGTAAGGGGAATGGTCACAGGTAGTGGAACTACCCCAAATACTTGGTAGATAAGAAGGCTGGCAACTTCAACAAAGTATATTTGATATACGTGTTATTGATGTGTACCTTACTAGTACTCCTAGTAGCACCTGGGTATTGGATACCGGTTCAGTTGCTAATATTGGTAACTTGAAGCAAGAGCTACGAAATAAACGGAGACTGGCTAAGGGCGAGGTGACGATGTGTGTTGGAAGTGTTTTCAAGATTGATGAGATCACCATCGCACGCTCCCTCTACCTTCTGGATTAGTGTTTAACCTAGATAAATCTTATCGGGTGTCTACGTTGAGCATGAACATGCTTATATCATGTACGTTGCAATACAATTATTCATTTAAGTTAGAGAATAATGGTTATTCTGTTTATGTGAATAATACCTTTTGTGGTCATGCACCCAATGTGAATGGTTTATTGAATCTCGATGGTAGTGATACATGATGCCAAAAGATGTAGAGTTGATAATGATAGTACCACTTTCTTGTGGCGCTTAGGTTATATTAGTGTAAAAAGCATGAAGAAACTCCATGCTGATGGACGTTTGGAGTCACTAGATTTTGAATCGCTTGACAGATGCGAGCCATGCCTCTTGGGCAGGATGAATAAGACCCCGCTCTCTGAAATAATGGAATGGGGAAGTGACTTGTTGGAGCTCATACATACTGATGTGTGCGGTCCGATGAGCATTGAGGCGTGTGGTGGATATTGTTATTTTCTCACCTTCACTTACGATTTGAGTAGATATGGGACTATTTACTTGATGAACCACAAGTCTGAAAGGTTTGAACGGTTCAAGCAATTTCATAGTGAAGTTGAAAATCATCGTAACAAGAAGATCATGTTCCTACGATCTAATCGAAGGGGAGAATATCTGAGTTATGAGTTTGCAATCACTTAAGACAATGTGGAATTGTTTAACAGTTGACGCCATGTGGAACACCACAGGGTAATGGTGTGTCCGAACATCGTAATCGAACCTTATAAGATATGGTGAGTTCTGTGATGTCTCTTACTGATCTGCCACTATCATTTAGGGGTAACGCATTGGAGACAACCACATTCACTTTAGATAGGGTAGCATCTAAGTCCGTTGAGACGATGCCGTATGAACTATGGTTTGGCAAGAAACCAAAGTTGTCGTTTCTTATTGTTTGGGGATGGGATGCCAGAAAAGCTCGAACCTAAAGCGGACAAATGCGTCTTCATAGGATACCCACAAGAGAGGGTTGGGTACACCTTTTATCTCAGATCCGAAGGCAAAGTGTTTGTTGCTAAGAACGGGTCCTTTCTGGAGAAACAGTTTCTCTCAAAAGAATTGAGTGGGAGGAATATAGAACTTGATGAGGTTGTTGAACCTTTACTTCAACCGGAGATTGGTGCAACACAGAAAGATGTTTCTGTGGCACCTACGTCTGTTGAATAGGAAGCTAATGATAGTGATCATGAAGCTTCAGATCAAGTTGCTATCGAACCTCGTAGGTCGATGATAACCCACAAGTATAGGGGATCACAACAGTTTTCAAGGGTAGAGTATTCAACCCAAATTTATTGATTCAACACAAGGGGAGCCAAAGAATATCCTCGAGTATTAGCAATTGAGTTGTCAATTCAACCACACCTGAAAGACTTATATCTGCAGCAAAGTTTTAGTAGCAAAGTAATATGGAAGTAGCGGCAAGAGTGCCAGTAGTGATTTGTGTAGCAGGCGTGACAGTAGCAACGAAAAAGTAACTTAGCAAAGATCAATATATGAAAAGATATAACATAGGGTGAT
>NW_021262751.1:0-1255 GCF_002162155.2 Triticum dicoccoides
ACCAGTCTCTGCAGCTCCTGTACAGTTTTGATTTTGGTATAATTATTTTTTTACTCTTGCATGGTTCGAAAAACAAAAGTGCGGCCTTTCTTTATGCATTTCTTTACTCGGTTATGGTCAAATTTCTACGGAAAATGATAATTCATTTATACACAATACAAACTCAAAATTTCCATCCACTCAAACTCATTGCATGAGCAAACACGATCCAAAAACGATGAAGTGGGAATGCAATTGCAGGTGTGAGGGAGGCTAAGGCAAAGGCATCTTGTGTCTCTCCCCCAGAGGTTTATACGCCGCTCTTAAGTGAGAGGCGTCATTCTAATTAATAATGCGTTGATAACGGGACAAACAACTACACGACCTTCCTTCATATTCCACCAGTCTCTGTAGCTCCTGTACAGTTTTGATTTTGGTATAATTATTTTTTTACTCTTGCATGGTTCGAAAAACAAAAGTGCGGCCTTTCTTTATGCATTTCTTTACTCGGTTATGGTCAAATTTCTACGGAAAATGATAATTCATTTATACACAATACAAACTCAAAATTTCCATCCACTCAAACTCATTGCATGAGCAAACACGATCCAAAAATGGTGAAGTGGGAATGCAATTGCAGGTGTGAGGGAGGCTAAGGCAAAGGCATCTTGTGTCTCTCCCCCAGAGGTTTATACGCCGCTCTTAAGTGAGAAGCGTCATTCTAATTAATAATGCGTTGATAACGGGACAAACAACTACACGACCTTCCTTCATATTCCACCAGTCTCTGCAGCTCCTGTACAGTTTTGATTTTGGTATAATTATTTTTTTACTCTTGCATGGTTTGAAAAACAAAAGTGCGGCCTTTCTTTATGCATTTATTTACTCGGTTATGGTCAAATTTCTACGGAAAATGATAATTCATTTATACACAATACAAACTCAAAATTTCCATCCACTCAAACTCATTGCATGAGCAAACACGATCCAAAAACGGTGAAGTGGGAATGCAATTGCAGGTGTGAGGGAGGCTAAGGCAAAGGCATCTTGTGTCTCTCCCCCAGAGGTTTATACGCCGCTCTTAAGTGAGAGGCGTCATTCTAATTAATAATGCGTTGATAACGGGACAAACAACTACACGACCTTCCTTCATATTCCACCAGTCTCTGCAGCTCCTGTACAGTTTTGATTTTGGTATAATTATTTTTTTACTCTTGCATGGTTCGAAAAACAAAAGTGCGGCCTTTCTTTATGCATTTCTTTACTCGGTTATGGT
>NW_021262752.1:0-928 GCF_002162155.2 Triticum dicoccoides
GCGCAAAAAAAAAAGAGCGCAAAAAAAAAAGAGCGAAAAAATAAAAAAATTCAGAGTGTGCTTTTCCCTTGTTTACGTGCTGCGCCGTGATTTTGTTAGTGTTCTAGGCTCGCGTCTCTAGCACAGTCTAGCCTAGGACCAGCACAGTACCGTCGTTGAGCGTTTATTCAATTTTGCATCTCTGAATTGATTATTGCTGACCCTTTTTGCTACCATATTATAAGCCTTCCCAGCTCCACATACATCTACGTCGTGCGTTTGACTCTCCCTGGTAATCGCTCTATCCAAGCTTTGAGAGTTTTTGACTACAACGGTTGCCGATCACCGCCTGCTGTTGGGTAAGAACTGGTAAGAATTTGAGATTTGCTTGACGGATTTGTGACACCCACCACCACCACTTGTTCGTAGTCTGTAGGATCATATTCTTGTGTGTTTCTATTGCTGCTAACCATGCCAGGATCACAAGCCGACGAGATTGACTGGGAGAATTTATCGAACAAGGAGCTCCATGATAAGTTTCAGCAAATGATGACTGAACAGGTGCAAGATGTGCTGAACAATTTTGAAGAGGCCATGGAGAAGATCACTGGCTTTGAGAAGACGTTCGAAACAAAGCTCGATAACAAGTTTAATGAATTGCTCGCGCGTCTTCCACCACCACCACCCGCTGCACCTAACGCACCTCTCCAACAACAACAACAACGACTACCTCCACGTCGCGAAGCAGACCTCCGCCGAGCAAGCCGTGTTCCTCTTGCGTTTGGCCAAACTGTTGGTGCTGCTGTTGATACTTCTGTGGCTCCTGCTGTTGATGCGGAGGAGGATGATTATGTGGGAGATTATGAGGATGAGGTTGATCAAAATCAACACTACGTGCAGCCACCTGTACCACCACCAGCAGGTCGACCTCAGGTATATATTCGTAATG
>NW_021262753.1:0-1247 GCF_002162155.2 Triticum dicoccoides
AATTACATGACGTTTAAGTTGACACGCAGGTCACAAATAAATAAAGACAACTCCTATGGCTCCTGCCGGTTGTCATACTCATCGACATGCAAGTCGTGATTCCTATTACAAGAACATGATCAATCTCATACATCACATATATCATTCATCACATCCTTTTTGGCCATATCACATCACATAGCATACCCTGCAAAAACAAGTTAGACGTCCTCTAATTGTTGTTTGCATGTTTTACGTGGCTGCTATGGGTTTCTAGCAAGAACGTTTCTTACCTACGCATGAACCACAACGTGATATGCCAATTGCTATTTACCCTTCATAAGGACCCTTTTCATCGAATCCGATCCGACTAAAGTGGGAGAGACAGACACCCGCCAGCCACCTTATGCAACTAGTGCATGTTTGTCGGTGGAACCGGTCTCACATAAGCGTACGTGTAAGGTTGGTCCGGGCCGCTTCATCCACGATGCCGCCGAATCAAGATAAGACTAGTAACGGCAAGCATATTGAACAATATCGACGCCCACAACTACTTTGTGTTCTACTCGTGCAAAGAATCTACGCAATAGACCTAGCTCATGATGCCACTGTTGGGGAACGTAGCAGAAATTCAAAATTTTCCTACGTGTCACCAAGATCTATCTATGGAGAGACCAGCAACGAGTAGAAAGAGAGTGCATCTACATACCCTTGTAGATCGCTAAGCGGAAGCGTTCAAGTGAACGGGGTTGATGGAGTCGTACTCGTCGTGATTCAGATCACCGATGATCCTAGTGCCGAACGGACAGCACCTCCGCGTTCAACACACGTACAGCTCGACAATGTCTCCCACGCCTTGATCCAGCAAGGAGAGAGGGAGAGGTTGAGGAAGACTCCATCCAGCAGCAGCACAACGGCGTGGTGGTGATGGAGGAGCGTGGCAATCCTGCAGGGCTTCGCCAAGCACCTACGGGAGAGGAGGAGGTGTCACGGGAGGGAGGGAGGCGCCAAGGGCTCAGGTATGGATGCCCTCCCTCCCCTCCACTATATATAGGGGCAGGGGAGATGGGGGAGGCGCAGCCTTGCCCCTTCCTCCAAGGAAGGGGTGCGGCTAAGAGGGGGGGAGGAGTCCATCCTCCCCAAGGCACCTCGGAGGTGCCTTCCCCCTTTAGGACTCTCCCCTTTTTCCTATATCTTGGCGCATGGGCCTCTAGGGGCTGGTGCCCTTGGCCCATGTAGGCCAAGGCGCACCCCCTACAGCCCATGTG
>NW_021262754.1:0-1620 GCF_002162155.2 Triticum dicoccoides
CTTTGGAGAATATTGTAGAGCCACTCAATTCATCAAGCATATCATCTAGCCTAGGAATAGGATGACGATAACGAATAGTAATATTATTAATGCCTCTACAATCAACACACATACGTGATGTACCATCCTTTTTCGGCACTAGAATAATAGGAACAGCACAAGGACTAAGGGATTCGCGTATATAACCTTTGTCGAGAAGCTCTTGTACTTGACGCATAATCTCCTTCGTCTCCTCTGGATTGGTACGGTATGGTGCACGGTTTGGCAGTGAAGCACCGGGAATTAAGTCAATCTGATGCTCAATCCCTCGAATAGGCGGTAATCCCGGTGGCACATCTTGTGGAAAAACGTCAGCGAACTCCTGCAAAATGTTAGTGACAGCAGGAGGCAAAGAGGAAGGCACGTCCTCGAATGAAAATAATGCCTCTTTGCACACAAAAGCATAGCAAACATATTTGCTGAAATCTAGCTCATCAATATCAGATTTGGTGGCAAATAAACATGCACTTTTCAATTTAATTTCAGAAGCAACACTAGATGGTTTATTATTAGGCTTCATTTGTTGCTCAAATTCTTTTGCCACAATCTGATTTTCACTCTTATTCTTCTCCTGTTGTGCTTTATTAGCTCTATTAATATCATATTTCAAAATGGAATCAGGAGTTATGACGCGCACAGAACGTTCCTTCACAACTCCCTTGGTATGGAACAAATTCTGCCTCTGATTTTGCTCAGCTTGTGTGACCTGCACACTCAAAACACGTTGAGCAACTAAACATTCATACCTGTCAGCGTCTTCAGGAGCCATGTATTGCGTCTCATGATCAGAATCATCTCCACCATGTTCTTCACGTGTAATAAGAGCCAATGTCTCCTCATCATAGTCACTAGCGGACTCATATTCACCATCCGCGGTAGCAATCATCACACGCGGAGATTTGCATTCCCTCGCATAATGACCTCCTCCCTTACAACGACGACAAATAATATCACTTGTGTGCCCTGTTGATGCCATGGAAGAAGAAGAACGCTGTGCAGGCCCCGTAGGTGCGCTCTTGGCAGATAATGGTGGTTGTTCCTGTTTTCTTGTATCACGGCTGTAGGAGGCACCTGATTGAGGTGCTGGTGCAGTTGAAGTAGAAGATGCACGCGGCATCCATGAGGAAGGTCGGCCTGCAGAAAAGTTAGTTCGCGCCAATGCTTGTCGATCCTGCACTTCACGTTCAGCTTTACAAGCAAGATGGAATAAACGAGTGATATTAGTATACTCCTTATAGTCTAGAATGGTCTGAATCTCTCTATTTAATCCACCTAGAAAACGTGCAAGCATAGCTTCATTCTCCTCAACAATACCACATCGAATCATGCCAGTTTGTAATTCCTGATAATATTCTTCTATAGAATTTTTTCCCTGTCTTAAGCGCTGCAATTTTTGAAGTAATTCACGTTGATAATATGGTGGAACCCAACGAGTACGCATAGCAGTTTTCAAAGCAGCCCAAGTAGCTGGAATGGGATATAATCTACAATGCTCGGACCACCAAACACATGCAAAACTAGTGAATGCACAAATAGCAGCAGGAACACGTCTCTCCTCGGGATATTGTAAACATGTAAATC
>NW_021262755.1:0-922 GCF_002162155.2 Triticum dicoccoides
CCTGGGATTGTAAATCGTGGAAATCGCTCTAGGACCCCCAAACAGTGAGTAATTGTCCACGTGACAGACCAGAAATTGGCAAAATGGTGAGTGTTGATAACCGACACATAAACGCACCCCGGGGTTCGTCAATCGTGGAAATCCCTCCGGGACCCCAAAACGGTGAGTAATAGTGCACCAAACGGACCAGAATCGGCCAAAACTGCAATTGTTGATGACCGACACGTAAGTGCATCTTTGGGTTCAACAACTATGGAAATCGCTTCGGGACCCCAAAAAGGTGAGTAATAGTCCACGAAACGGGTCAGAATTGGCCAGAACTATGAGTGTTGACGACGGGCACGTAAACGCACCCCTGGGATTGTGAATCGTGAGAATCGCTCTAGGACCCCAAAACAGTGAGTAATTGTCCAAGTGACAGACCAGAATTGGGCAAAATGGTGAGTGTTGATAACCGACACATAAACGCACCCCGGGGATCGCAAATCCTGTAAATCGCTCTAGGAGCCCAAAACGGTGACTAATAGTGCACCAAACGGACCAGAATCGGCCAAAACTGCGATTGTTGATGACCGACACGTAAGCGCACCGTAGGGTTTGTCAATCTTGGAAATCACTTCGGGATGCCAAAACTGTGTAATAGTTCAAAACGGGCCAAAATCGGCCAAAACTGCGAGTCTTGACGACCAACACGCAAGCACACCTTGGGGTTCGACAAAAATGGAAATCTCTTTGGGACCCCAAAACGGTGAGTAATAGTCCATGAAACGGGACGGAATCAACAAAACCTGCGAGTGTTGATGAGCGACATGTAAACGCACCCAGAGGTTCGTCAATCATGGAAATCACTCCGGGACCCCAAAACAGCGAGTAATAGTCCACGAGACGGCCAGAATTAACCAAAATTGTGAGTGTTGATGAC
>NW_021262756.1:0-646 GCF_002162155.2 Triticum dicoccoides
GGGCATTAGTCCCGGTTCGTGCCACGACCCGGGACTAATGCCCCCCTTTAGTCCCGGTTGGTGCCACCAACCGGGACCAAAGGCCTGTGCTGCCCCGAACCTAATATTTAGTCCCACCTCGCTAGTTGAGAGGGAGGTGCACCTATTTATAAGGTGCGATGCGCCTTCCCTCTCGAGCTCCTCTCTTAAGCAGGCTTTCGGGCCTAACCCTGCAATCTGTGCATGTGGGCCTACTGAGCCTCCTGCGGGCCTGAATCCTGGCCCATGGTAGGGTTTCTAGTCGTATTCAGGCCGTGGAGGCCCAGTAGGTGGCACTTTTTTTCCAGTTTTTTGTTTTGTTTTCTGCATTATTTATTTTCTTTTGTTTATTTTCTTTATTTTTTAATTCTTTTTGCTTTTAGTTTTAGAAAAATTATAAACTTTCTGTTAGTGCCATTAGTTTTCAAATTTGAAAACACTTTTTTTGTTTTCTTTGTTGCTTTATTCATTCTATTTTGTTTCTACTTACAACAAAATACCTATTGTTGCTATTTTTATTTTTTTTCCATTTTTTTTGTTTTGTTTTCTACATTATTTATTTTCTTTTGTTTTTTGCTTTATTTTTTAATTCTTTTTGCTTTTAGTTTTAGAAAAATTATAAACTTTC
>NW_021262757.1:0-1030 GCF_002162155.2 Triticum dicoccoides
CACAATCTCATGGTCTAAGGAAATGATACTTGACATTAGAAAAGCTTTAGCATACGAACTACATGATCTTGTGCTAGGCTTAGGATTGGGTCTTGTCCATCACATCATTCTCCTAATGATGTGATCCCGTTATCAACGACATCCAATGTCCATGGTCAGGAAACCGTAACCATCTATTGATTAACGAGCTAGTCAACTAGAGGCTTACTAGGGACATGGTGTTGTCTATGTATCCACACATGTATCTGAGTTTCCTATCAATACAATTCTAGCATGGATAATAAACGATTATCATGAACAAGGAAATATAATAATAATCAATTTATTATTGCCTCTAGGGCATATTTCCAACAGTCTCCCACTTGCACTAGAGTCAATAATCTAGTTCACATCGATATGTGATTAACACTCAAGGTCACATCCCCATGTGACTAACACCCAAAGAGTTTACTAGTCAATAATCTAGTTCACATTTACCATGTGATTAACACTCGATGAGTTCTGGGTTTGATCATGTTATGCTTGTGAGAGAGGTTATAGTCAACGGGTCTGAACCTTTAAGATCCGTGTGTGCTTTACAAATCTCTATGTCATCTCCTAGATGCAGCTTCCACGTTCTATTTGGAGCTATTCCAAATAACTGTTCTACTTGGAGCTATTCTAAATTGTTGCTCCATTATACGTATCCGGTATCTCTACTCAGAGCTATCCGGATAGGTGTTAAGCTTGCATCGACGTAACCCTTTACGACGAACTCTTTTACCACCTCCATAATTGAGAAAATTCCTTAGTCCACTAGTTACTAAGGATAACTTTGACCGCTGTCCTGTGATCCATTCTTGGATCACTCTTGTACCCCTTGACTGACTCATGGTAAAGCACACTTCAGGTGCGGTACACAGCATAGCATACTGTAGAGCCTATGTCTTAAGCATAGGGGACGACCTTCGTTCCTTTCTCTCTATTCTGCCGTGGTCGAGCTTTAAGTCTTAACTTCATACCTTACAACTCAGGCAAGAACTCCTTCTTT
>NW_021262758.1:0-1430 GCF_002162155.2 Triticum dicoccoides
ATTTTGGCCAATTTCTGGTCCGTTTCGTGTACTATTACTCGCCGTTTTGGCGTCCCAGAGTGATTTCCATGATTTACAATCCCCGGGGTGCGTTTGCGTCTCTGTCGTCAACACTCATAGTTTTGGCCAATTCTGACGCGATTCGTGGGCTATTATTCACCATTTACGGCTCCCGAAGCGATTTCCATAGTTGTTGAACCCCAAGGTGCGTTTAGGTGTCGGTCATCAACACTCACTGTTTTGGGGCCCCGGTGTGATTTCCACGATTAACGATCCCCGGGGTGCGTTTACATGTCGGTCATCAATACTAGTAGTTTTGGCCAATTCTGGCCCGTTTCGTGGACAATTACTCACTGTTTTGGGGCCCCGGAATGATTTCCATGATTAACGAACCCCTGGGTGCGCTTACGTGTCGGTTATGAACACTCACAGTTTTGGCCAATTCTAACGCGTTTTGTGGACTTTTAGTCACCGATTTCTGGGCCTGAAGTGATTTCCATAGTTGTTGAACCCCAAGGCGCACTTACGTGTTAGTCATCAACACCCACAGTTTTGGCTGATTCTGGCCTGTTTCATGGACTATTACTCACTGTTTTGGGGCCCCGGAGTGATTTCCACGGTTAACGAACCGCAGGGTGCATTTACGTATCGGTCATCAACACTCGCATTTTTGGCCGATTCTGGCCCGTTACTTGGACTATTACTCTGTTTTTGGGTCCAAGTGTGATTTCCATGATTTATGAACCCCGTGGTGCGTTTACGTGTCGGTCAATGACACTCACAATTTTGGCCAATTTCTGGTCCGTTTCGTGTACTATTACTCGCCGTTTTGGCGTCCCAGAGTGATTTCCATGATTTACAATCCCCGGGGTGCGTTTGCGTCTCTGTCGTCAACACTCATAGTTTTGGCCAATTCTGACGCGATTCGTGGGCTATTATTCACCATTCAGGGCTCCCGAAGCGATTTCCATAGTTGTTGAACCCCAAGGTGCGTTTAGGTGTCGGTCATCAACACTCACTGTTTTGGGGCCCCGGTGTGATTTCCACGATTAACGATCCCCGGGGTGCTTTTACATGTCGGCCATCAATACTAGTAGTTTTGGCCAATTCTGGCCCGTTTCGTGGACAATTACTCACTGTTTTGCGGCCCCGGAATGATTTCCACGATTAACGAACCCCCGGGTGCGCTTACGTGTCGGTTATGAACACTCACAGTTTTGGCCAATTCTAACGCGTTTTGTGGACTTTTAGTCACCATTTTCTGGGCCTGAAGTGATTTCCATAGTTGTTGAACCCCAAGGCGCACTTACGTGTTAGTCATCAACACTCACTGTTTTGGCTGATTCTGGCCTGTTTCATGGACTATTACTCACTGTTTTGGGGCCCCGGAGTGATTTCCACGGTTAACGAACCGCAGGGTGCATTTACGT
>NW_021262759.1:0-2465 GCF_002162155.2 Triticum dicoccoides
GGTGAGTGAGTACTCTACACTCCATAATCAATCAGGTACCAGTATTTGTGGTATCCAACAATTTAACCCGGTTCATGCTTGCTTCCTGCTTACTACTTTCCTCCCTTATGACCCGCTTGAGGTTTCCAAGCTCAGGAGAGTCCTGACCATACACCATCTTGATGTTATCCACACAAGCACTGGAAATGACAGGCAGCAGATAAATCAACTCAGCATCACAAAGAACTAACTGAACATGTAGATACACGAACAACAAAGTAAGAGCCAGCAAACCTGCAGGCTTCCCTGTCGAATTTGCTGCATGGCACACCAAAGAACTCTTCGAAAACCTTCGGTTCGACCCGGCAGAAGAATGGCCAGTCTACAACACCCAAAAATATCAACCATAACAGCGTCAGTTAACTTCCACATGTGCGCTGCGCTGAAGACTAAAACCAGGAGAACTCATTCTGAAGACTACCGTACCTTCGTAGATGTTGCAGGTTCGGTTGGACTTGTCGTAGTTGGTGCACTATCCATCGGGGCCAATCATGCTCTTGTACAGCTACGGTCATGGTCAGCAATTCAGCATGCTCCATCATATTAACCGAAATTTTGCATCTATCAAACAACAACCAGTCTTTTTGTAGTACGTATGTTCATAGATACAGAAGAAATGCCGCCGCTATTAATTGGTACTGAGTTTACCTACCTGGAGGTGGTCAGCCCCGTCCGCCTTGTCCTTGTCGGGGGTGAGGAACTCGGGGCCCTTGTCTAGCTTGCAGGAGGCGCCGCACCCCGTCGAGCACCGCCACCGCACCCCCCGCTTCGGCTTCTCCGGCTGCTGGTTCCTCAACTCAATCTCCTGGCCCGGTGGCCCCTGCCCCTCTTCTGCCGCTGGGCGAGCCTTACTATCCCTGGCCGGTCTAGCGCTGGGCTTCTTGTTGCTGCTGGGGATCTCAGAGCGCCCAGGCAAGGGCTGGGCTGGGGCTTGGCCTCGCCCCGCCGCTGGCCGTTCCTCCTCTTCCCACCCGATGGTGGTCACGCCGGCCGCCATATCGTCCTCCGCCGCGACGCCTCGCACAAAGCGAGCACGCCGGCCACCTTATCGTCCTCCGCCAAGACGCATCACCCCATTCCCCATTCCTGGGCTTCGGCGGCGCGAACGCCAACGCCCGCCGCGACGCCTCGCCCCATCCTGGGCTCGGGCGGCGCGTGCGCGCGCTCGCGTGCTCGTCCTTGTGGCGGCCGAGGCCACCGTCTCCCTGGCCCACCTCACCGTGCCCCCGCTCGCAGCCGAGCAGCTCCAGCGTGCCAGAGGCCCTGCCGTCGCCGGATCCGCGCGGGGGCTTTGCCCGGAGGACCCAAACGGCGGCGGCGAGGAGAGGACGAGAAGGGGGGTGGCAGCCGCTGCGCAGGCGAGATGCGCCAGAGTGGCAGAGCTTTGTGACGGGAGGGGCGCAACACTCCCTAGGGTCTTTTTTAAAAAAGTGAAACGTTTTTTCTCAGAATATCCACTTAAAATAGGACTGCGGGTTGAACACCAAAAAACATAGGGGCTTTTTTGCAAACATGCTGACGACGTACGACCAGAAGCAATAAGTGCTTTAGAAACTACTAGGGTTTCGTCCGGCTTTCTTGGTAAAGCAACATCACCGATACAACCAATAATTAAGTATGGAAAAATAAATAAGCCTACAGGAACTGGGTGTTGACCGTGTGCATCTTTTTCCAAAAAGGCCACGTATATTAAGTACCAGAAACCCTTACAAGAACACTCTATAAAATTGAAAATTACATCGAACAATTCAGGGTACCAAAGTCTTCTTCGTCATGCATCCACCGGCCACACGTAATGAACTATGCTCGTTGCCGCAGCGGATCAAACTTGTTTAAATCAGGGAAGATGTAAAAGCAATGACCAGGAGGTCATCGATATAGACCCGAAGACGTCGATCACTCTAACGTACATCTTAACCATGTAGAGACCTGTTGTGTATTCATTTCTACGTATCTCCTAGATGCCATATTATGAGTTAATAAAGGCACCTTTTATGTAAAAGTACTCCAGGATAGCATGATGATATGTAATTTAACATAGGAGACCGTGTCAGTATCAAACATGAGTACTTTACTTATCGGAACCGAAAGAGTATTGTGGAAATTAAATCTAGCAAAAGTGCATGACTAGCCATTCTCCACGCCTGCAGGCTATAAACAGGAATTAATAAATCCACCATCAACTATATCAGCCAGCAAACTTCTATAATAGCATATTTCTCAAATCAACAAAATTACATATTTCAAAAGTACATTTTGTGATACATATATGCATATGATTTATGAACATCGTATCTGCATATTTTTAAAGTTGATAAAAGTAATAAAGAGAAGTTGTAAAACAAATAAAACTCGAGCTTGGCTAGCTCAAAACTCGGTTGGAGTTATTCTTAAATAATGTACTCCCTCCGTTCCTAAATATAAGT
>NW_021262760.1:0-1294 GCF_002162155.2 Triticum dicoccoides
ATACTTGAATAAAAGTTTTTCAATGAAAGACCTCGGTGAAGCTGCTTACATATTAGGCATTAAGATCTATAGAGACAGATCAAGACGCTTAATTGGACTTTCACAAAGCACATACCTTGACAAAATTTTGAAGAAATTCAAAATGGATCAAGCAAAGAAAGGGTTCTTGCCTGTGTTACAAGGTGTGAAATTGAGTAAGACTCAATGCCCGACCACTGCAGAAGATAGAGAGAATATGAAAGATGTTCCCTATGCATCAGCCATAGGCTCTATCATGTATGCAATGCTATGTACCAGACCTGATGTGTGCCTTGCTATAAGTTTAGCAGGGAGGTACCAAAGTAATCCAGGAATGGATCACTGGACAGCGGTCAAGAACATCCTGAAATACCTGAAAAGGACTAAGGATATGTTTCTCGTATATGGAAGTGACAAAGAGCTCATCGTAAAAGGTTACGTTGATGCAAGTTTTGACACTGATCCGGACGATTCAAAATCGCAAACCGGATACGTGTTTACATTAAACGGTGGAGCTGTCAGTTGGTGCAGTTCTAAACAAAGCGTCGTAGCGGGATCTACATGTGAAGCGGAATACATAGCTGCTTCGGAAGTAGCAAATGAAGGAGTCTGGATGAAGGAGTTCATATCCGATCTAGGTGTCATACCTAGTGCATCGGGTCCAATGAAAATCTTTTGTGACAATACTGGTGCAATTGCCTTGGCAAAGGAATCTAGATTTCACAAAAGGACCAAACACATCAAGAGACGCTTCAACTCCATCCGGGATCTAGTCCAGGTGGGAGACATAGAGATTTGCAAGATACATACGGATCTGAATGTTGCAGATCCGTTGACTAAGCCTCTTCCACGAGCAAAACATGATCAGCACCAAAGCTCTATGGGTGTTAGATTCATTACAGTGTAATCTAGATTATTGACTCTAGTGCAAGTGGGAGACTGAAGGAAATATGCCCTAGAGGCAATAATAAAGTTATTATTTATTTCCTTATAATCATGATAAATGTTTATTATTCATGCTAGAATTGTATTTTCCGGAAACATAATACATGTGTGAATACATAGACAAACAGAGTGTCACTAGTATGCCTCTACTTGACTAGCTCGTTAATCAAAGATGGTTATGTTTCCTAACCATGAACAATGAGTTGTTATTTTATTAACGAGGTCACATCATTAGTAGAATGATCTGATTGACATGACCCATTCCATTAGCTTAGCACCTGATCGTTTAGTATGTTGCTATTGCTTTCTTCATGACTTATACATGTTCCTA
>NW_021262761.1:0-2037 GCF_002162155.2 Triticum dicoccoides
TAGGGTCATAATAATAATTCCAACATATATGTCGAGGCAATAATTACCTCAACACACCGATTAGTGTGGTTAATCTGGCCCATGGGAACATCGGAAACAGAAGGAAGGGATTTGCAAATGCATCGGACTATTTAGAAACCTGGGATGACTCGGACAGCATAACGGCTATAATTGCTCAAAAAGATTTGAGACAATCACAAAAATGGTGGCATAACCACTCAGAAGCACAATATCAAGGTTCTGAGATCAACAATTAACATACGGAAGTAGTAGGAACTGAACTGAGACTTAAATCCAACAATCTTATAAGTCTACTGATTAGTAACACGTGATCCTAATAGAAAGAAGAGATAGCCTAGTTCTTAATCCCCGCAGGAAAGATAAGATGACTCAGATCAGAAGGGCATGAGGTATAAGGAGTAAAAAGAGCCTTACGTTCCATCCCACAATCAATTCCCTTATATAACTAAAGAATTTCTAGACTCAACTTCGACCAGTTTGGCTTGGTAATCCTACAGGCAGTCAAGCTCTGATACCAACGCTGTCAGGACCCCGACTCGATGCCGCATAGATCTAGCATGTAACACTTCATATCACTTTGCGGCCTCACGCACGGTATTCCCACGGGTGTCGCCTTACCTTTACCCGGGACCGTTTGCGCCTCTTGGCACACGTATATGATGGTGTCGCTAGCACCCATATGATAAGGAGCCCGGGCTGACATGGCTAGTCGTAAACCCAAAGTGGCACTAACTTACAGGGACAGGCATCCATGACCCAGCATCGAACGTGTCGGTCATCAGCGAGTGAATCCAGGCTGTAGCACTGGGCTAGCAGGACTCCGGTGAACCGGGCTGTAGCGGGCTAACAGGACTCCGGTATTCATCGCGTGACATTTCCCCGAAGGGACAGACACAGGAACGAAGAAGGACACATGCTGGCCAGCCTAAGTGTTCCGGAGCAGTAGCAAGCTACCATGGCTCGGTGGAAACACTAGGAGACATTTCCCGGTAAGAGAGGCTACTAAAGATAAACAACTAGATAGTCAGATCCCACACATACCAAGCATTTCAATAACATACACACAATATGCTCGATATGTGCGATACAACATGGCATCACAAAATGACTCTACGACTCAAGTAGTTTATTCATTAGGCTCCGAGGAGCGAGATATTACAAACATGGGTCTCATGACCCAACACTCAGAGCGTACAAATCAAAGCACAAGCGGAAGCTATCATGTCTGAGTACAGACATCTATAAATGAAAAAGGCTGAGAAGCCTGACTATCTACCAGATCCTGCCGAGGGCACAAGATCGTAGCTGAGGTAACAAGCTAAACGTCGAAGTCCACGTGGAACTACTAGTGAGACTGAAGTCTCTCTGCAAAAACATAAAATAGGCAAACGTGAGTACAAATGTACCCAGCAAGACTTACATCAGAACTAACTACATATGCATCATTTTCAACAAAGGGGATGGTGGGGTTTAACTGCAGCAAGCCAGCTTTGACTCGGTGGCTATCCTGAACTACGACTGCAAGTAACTCTTTTGAGGTGGCGCACACGAGTCCACATATTCACCATATGAATACACCACTATGGATCCGCTCCCGTCTCCCTACGAGAACGCCATCCATAGCACTCACGCTTATCTTGCGCATTTTAAAGTATCCACTTTCACTTGTCTATGAACTGATATAAGCAACCCAGAAGTCCTTTACCGCGGACACGGCTATTCGAATAGATCATATTAACCCTGCAGGGGTGTACTTCTTCATACATGTTTCCACCACTTAGCGTCTGCACACGACATGTGCTCGGCAGACTTCAAGCGAAAGCCGACGTGGGTGTAGACCACGACCTACCTAAACACTCAAGTCTCTAGTCCAGGTTTATCGCCTATTCGGGTTCCATCCATGAGGAGATCCGGCCGGAGTTTCGCTCACAGCCCCAAACGATGTGAACAGGGTTCCGTGACACCAAACGGGTGCCCGGTTTACCCGGCCACGTGCCTACCGCATCACAGCCCACC
>NW_021262762.1:0-992 GCF_002162155.2 Triticum dicoccoides
ATTTTGATGTACCGAAGGTTGTTCGGAGTCCCGGATGTGATCACGGACATGACGAGGAGTCTCGAAATGGTCGAGACATAAAGATTGATATATTGGAAGCCTATGTTTGGACATCGGAAGTGTTCCGGGTGAAATCGGGATTTTACCGGGTTACCGGGAGGTTACCGGAACCCCCCGGGAACCACATGGGCCTTCATGGGCCTTAGTGGAAAGGAGAAAGGGGCAGCCCAAGGGGGCTGCGCGCCTCCCCCCTTCTCCTAGTCCTATTAGGACTAGGAGAGGTGGCCGGCCACCCCTCTCCCTCTTTCCCCCTTGGGAATCCTAGTTGGAATAGGATTGGAGGGGAGTCCTACTCCCGGTAGGAGTAGGACTCCTCCTGCGCCTCCTCCTCCTGGCCGGCGCATCCTCCCCCCTTGGCTCCTTTATATACTGAGGCAGGGGCACCTCTAAACACACAAGTTGACACAAGTTGATCCACGTGATCGATTCCTTAGCCGTGTGCGGTGCCCCCTGCCACCATATTCCTCGATAATACTGTAGCGGAGTTTAGGCGAAGCCCTGCTGCTGTAATTCATCAAGATCGTCACCACGCCGTCGTGCTGACGAAACTCTTCCCCGACACTTTGCTGGATCAGAGTCCGGGGATCGTCATCGAGCTGAACGTGTGCTCGAACTCGGAGGTGCCGTAGTTTCGGTGCTTGATCGGTTGGATCGTGAAGACGTACGACTACTTCCTCTACGTCGTGTCATCGCTTCCGCAGTCGGTCTGCGTTGGGTACGTAGACAACACTCTCCTCTCGTTGCTATGCATCACATGATCCTGTGTGCGCGTAGGAAATTTTTTGAAATTACTACGAAACCCAACAGTGGCATCCGAGCCTAGGTTAATGATGTTGATGTTATATGCACGAGTAGAACACAAGTGAGTTGTGGACGATACAAGTCATACTGCCTACCAGCATGTCATATTTTGGTTCAGCGGTATTGTTGGA
>NW_021262763.1:0-1505 GCF_002162155.2 Triticum dicoccoides
CGTGATCTTCGGTAACAGGACGACTTGGAGTTGTACCTTGACCTTATGACAACTAGAACCGGATACTTAATAAAACACACCCTTCCAAGTTCCACAGACAACCCGGTGATCGCCTTTCTACAGGGCGACGAGGAGAGGATCGCCGGGTAGGATTATGCTATGCGATGCTACTGGAGATGCTACTTGGAGATGATACTTGGAGATGCTACTTGGAGGACTTCAATCTACTCTCTTCTACATGCTGCGAGACGGAGGCTGCCAGAAGCGTAGTCTTCGATAGGACTAGCTATCCCCCTCTTATTCTGGCATTCTGCAGTTCAGTCCACCGATATGGCCCTTTACACATATCCCCATGCATATGTAGTGTAGCTCCTTGCTTGCGAGTACTTTGGATGAGTACTCACGGTTGATTTTCTCCCTCTTTTCCCCCTTTCCCTTCTACCTGGTTGTCGCAACCAGATGCTGGAGTCCAGGAGCCAGACGCCACCATCGACGACGACCCCTACTACACTGGAGGTGCCTACTACTACGTGCTGCCCGCTGATGACGACCAGGAGTAGTTAGGAGGATCCCAGGCAGGAGGCCTGCGCCTCTTTCGATCTGTATCCCAGTTTGTGCTGGCCATCTTATGGCAACTTGTTTAACTTATGTCTGTACTCAGATATTGTTGCTTCCGCTGACTCGTCTATGATCGAGCACTTGTATTCGAGCCCTCGAGGCCCCTGGCTTGTATTATGATGCTTGTATGACTTATTTATGTTTTAGAGTTGTGTTGTGATATCTTCCCGTGAGTCCCTGATCTTGATCGTACACATTTGCGTGCATGATTAGTGTACGATTAAATCGGGGGCGTCACAAGTTGGTATCAGAGCCGACTGCCTGTAGGAATCCCCCTTTCCAACTCCTTGGCCGAAGTCGAGTCTAGTCGTTGAAAAACTTTTACTAACATGGCTGTGTGGCCCATGGGCCCACGTCGCCATCGGGAGGTATTAGGATCTTTTATTCCTCGACCTTTACTCTTGGATTCTGAACCCTCTTCTATTCGGGTTAAACGATTTTTACTAAAAACTAACTTTAGGTTCTCGAAAATACTTTCTCCCGGAGAGCCCCTTCAGTCCAGATGGTCACCGACTGCACCAGAAGATTTCGGAGATACTCTTTGATATTCTCTCGAGACTTTGTGCCCATCACTTTTGCTATTCCCGACCACCGATAAATCCTTATGGATAACTACTTACACTTGCCATTCTTACGATCATTCCCCATTGTTCTTGTTATTACAAGATACCCGAAGTTTTCTCTATTGTTCCGAGAATACTTCGTGCCTACTGCCTAGCAGTTCTTTGCCACATGAATACCCCTTCGAATAAATCCTCGCACTTGTCGAGTATCCGCTCATCCCTAGTTGTTCATGTGTTTCACAAGAGTCTTCGAAATAATATTCGATCTTCCAAAAATCCTTTGGGGCCTTTGGCTCTTGAAATTCTTGCTTGCTTGCATTATGG
>NW_021262764.1:0-3163 GCF_002162155.2 Triticum dicoccoides
TACTCTGTGAAGACCAATGAGGCGTCTCGATCTATCTCAATAGATCTTGATGCCTAATATATAAGCAGCTTCTCCAAGATCCTTCATTGAAAAACACTTGTTCAAGTAGGCCTTTATGCTTTCCAAGAATTCTATATCATTTCCCATCAACAATATGTCATCCACATCCAATATGAGAAATGCTACAGAGCTCCCACTCACTTTCTTGTAAATGCAGGCTTCTCCATAAGTCTGCGTAAACCCAAACGCTTTGATCATCTCATCAAAACGAATGTTCCAACTCCGAGATGCTTGCACCAGCCCATAAATCGAGCGTTGGAGCTTGTACACCTTGTCAGCATTCTTAGGATCGACAAAACCTTCCGGCTGCATCATATACAATTCTTCCTTAAGGAAACCATTAAGGAATGTTGTTTTGACGTCCATTTGCCATATCTCATAATCATAGAATGCGGCAATTGCTAACATGATTCAGACGGACTTCAGCTTCGCTACGGGTGAGAAAGTCTCATCGTAGTCAACCCCTTGAACTTGCTGATAACCCTTAGCGACAAGCCGAGCTTTATAGATGGTCACATTACCATGCGCGTCTGTCTTCTTCTTAAAGATCCATTTATTTTCTATGGCTCGCCAATCATCGGGCAAGTCAGTCAAAGTCCATACTTCATTTTCATACATGGATCTTATCTCGGATTTCATGGCTTCCAGCCATTTGTCGGAATCCGGGCCCGCCATCGCTTCTTCATAGTTCGAAGGTTCACCGTTGTCTAACAACATGATTTCCAAGACAGGGTTGCAGTACCACTCTGGTGCGGAACGTGTCCTCGTGGACCTACGAAGTTCAGTAGCAACTTGATATGAAGTTTCATGATCATCATCATCAAATTCCTCTCTAGTCGGTGCAGGTACCTTAGGAACATTTTCTTGAGCTGCGCCACTTACCGGTTCAAGAGGTAATACTTCATCAAGTTCTACTTTCCTCCCACTTATTTCTTTCGAGAGAAACTCTTTCTCTAGAAAGGACCCATTCTTGGCAACAAAGATCTTGCCTTCGGATCTGAGGTAGAAGGTATACCCAATAGTTTCTTTCGAGTATCCTATGAAGACGCATTTTTCCGATTTGGGTTCGAGCTTTTTAGGTTGAAGTTTCCTGACATAAGCATCGTATCCCCAAACTTTTAGAAATGACATCATAGGTGTCTTCCAAAACCATAATTCATACGGTGTCGTCTCAACGGATTTCGACGGAGCCCTATTTAATGTGAATGCGGCAGTCTCTAAAGCATAGCCCCAAAATGACAGCGGTAAATCGGTAAGAGACATCATAGATCGCATCATATCTAATAGAGTGCGATTATGACGTTCGGACACACCATTACGCTGAGGTGTTCCAGGCGGCGTGAGTTGTGAAACTATTCCACATTTTCTTAAGTGTGTGCCAAATTCGTGACTCAAGTATTCTCCCCCACGATCTGATCGCAAGAACTTGATTTGCCTGTCACGTTGATTCTCAACCTCACTTTGAAATTCCTTGAACTTTTCAAAGGTCTCAGACTTGTGTTTCATTAAGTAGACATACCCATATCTACTCAAGTCATCAGTGAGGGTGAGAACATAACGATAGCCACCGCGAGCCTCAACACTCATTGGACCGCACACATCAGTATGTATGATTTCCAATAAGTTGGTTGCTCGCTTCATTGTTCCTGAGAACGGAGTCTTGGTCATTTTACCCATGAGGCATGGTTCGCACGTGTCAAATGATTCGTAATCAAGAGACGTTAAAAGTCCATCTGCATGGAGCTTCTTCATGCGTTTGACACCTATGTGACCAAGGCGGCGGTGCCACAAGTATGTGGGAGTATCATTATCAACCTTACATCTTTTGGTATTCACACTATGAATATGTGTAACATTATGCTCGAGATTCATTAAGAATAAACCATTCACCAATGGAGCATGACCATAAAACATATCTCTCATATAAATAGAATAACCATTATTCTCGGATTTAAATGAGTAGGCATCTCGAATTAAACGAGATCCTGATACAATGTTCATGCTCAAAGCTGGCACTAAATAACAATTATTGAGGTTTAAAACTAATCCCATAGGCAAATGTAGAGGCAGCGTGCCGACGGCGATTACATCGACCTTGGAACCATTCCCGACGCGCATCGTCACCTCATCCTTCGCCAGTCTCTATTTATTCCACAGCTCCTGCTTTGAGTTACAAATGTGAGCAACTGCACCGGTATCAAATACCCAGGATCTACTACGAGTACTGGTAAGGTACACATCAATTACATGTATATCACATATACCTTTAGTGTTGCCGGCCTTCTTGTCCGCTAAGTATTTGGGGCAGTTCCGCTTCCAGTGACCACTTCCCTTGCAATAAAAACACTCAGTCTCGGGCTTGGGTCCATTCTTTGGCTTCTTCCCGGCAACTTGCTTAGCGGGCGCGGCAACTCCCTTGCCGTCCTTCTTGAATTCTTCTTACCCTTGCCTTTCTTGAACTTAGTGGTTTTATTCACCATCAACACTTGATGTTCCTTTTTGATTTCCACCTCTGCTGATTTCAGCATTGAATATACCTCAGGAATGGTCTTTTCCATCCCCTGCATATTGAAGTTGATCACAAAGCTCTTGTAGCTCGGTGGAAGCGACTGAAGGATTCTGTCAATGACCGCGTCATTCGGGAGATTAACTCCCATCTGAGTCAAGCGGTTATGCAACCTAGACATTTTGATTATGTGCTCACTGACAGAACTATTTTCCTCCATCTTACAGCCGAAGAACTTGTCGGAGACTTCATATCTCTTGACCCGGGCATGAGCTTGAAAAACCATTTTCAGCTCTTCGAACATCTCATATGCTCTGTGTCTCTCAAAACGCTTTTGGAGCCCCGGTTCTAAGCTGTAAAGCATGCCGCACTGAACGAGGGAGTAATCATCAGCACGTAACTGCCAAGCGTTCATAATGTCTTGGTTCTCTGGGACAGGTGCATCACCTAGCGGTGCTTCTAGGACATAATCTTTCTTGGCAGCTATGAGGATGATCCTCAGGTTCCGGACCCAGTCCGTATAGTTGCTGCCATCGTCTTTCAGCTTGGTTTTCTCTAGGAATGCGTTGAAATTGAGGACAACGTGGGCCATTTGAT
>NW_021262765.1:0-2236 GCF_002162155.2 Triticum dicoccoides
CAAGCGGGGAGTATTTTCTGGATTCGCACGCTCGCCGCGAGCAGTTTGATTACTTGTGGGTCCGACATGGACTCCGAATGACAAAATTATGACCGTTTTAGTGAACATCTCTCCATTCTTTGGCAGTACTTGAAAGTACTTCATTTTGTCGTGCGCTTCTTGCCTGATTGCCCCAAAATTTCTTATCCTCTATAGAGGAGATATCGTTTCCACATATA
This sequence comes from Triticum dicoccoides, assembly GCF_002162155.2. Classification (NCBI taxonomy): domain Eukaryota; kingdom Viridiplantae; phylum Streptophyta; class Magnoliopsida; order Poales; family Poaceae; genus Triticum; species Triticum dicoccoides. Next base: position 219 of record NW_021262765.1, read on the forward strand.
TATTGACCGATGCCAGGAATGCCCTTTTGTTCTTGGCTTTCACGCGCGTGAGTTACAGCATGCCATCCGGCGAAAACAAGGAGAATAAGGCATATAGTCGCTGGATTTTCTTCAATTTACGGCCAAATGAGATTGCCCCGATCATAGAGCATCTGTAGAAAGGTACGTTTGTCCCTACCAGGGGGGCTAATGTTTATAAGCAACATAATCTCTCGAATTTCCTTCAAAAGGAAGTGCCAGTGGGTTCAGAAACTTGTCTAAAAAACAGGAATCATGTTCTTTGACTTTCAGGGCCAAAAAGTCCTGCTTAAGGACGTATTTGAGGGCACTGTGGGCCTCCTGGCGCAAGCGGGGAGTATTTTCTGGATTCGCGCCCTCGCCGCGAGCAGTTTGAGTACTTGTGGGTTCGACACGGACTCCGAATGACAAAATTATGACCGTTTTAGTGAACATCTCTCCATTCTATGGTAGTCCTTGGAAGTACTTCATTTTCTCGTGCACTTTTTGCCTGATTGCCCCCAAAATTTCTTGTCCTCTATAGAGGAGATATCGTTTCCACATATATATTGACCGATGCCAGCAATGCCCTTTTGTTGTTGGCTTTCACGCGCGTGAGTTACAGCATGCCATCTGGCCAAAACAAGGAGAATAAGGCATATAGCCGCTGGATTTTCTTCAATTTACGGCCAAATGAGATTACCCCAATCATAGAGCATCTGCAGTAAGGTACGTTTGTCCCTACCAGGGGCTAATCTCTATAAGCAATATAATCTCTCGAATTTCCTTCAAAAGGAAGTGCCAATGGGTTTAGAAACTTGTCTGAAAAACAGCGACGAATGATGTTCTTTGACTTTCAGGGCCAAAAAGTCCTACTTAAGGTTGTATTTGAGGGCACTCCGGGCCTCCTGGCGCAAGCGGGGAGTATTTTTTGGATTCGCGCGCTAGCCGCGAGTAGTTTGAGTACTTGTGGGTCCGACACGGACTCCGAATGACAAAATTATGACCGTTTTAGTGAACATCTCGCCATTCTATGGCAGTCCTTGAAAGTACTTCATTTTCTCGTACGCTTTTTGCCTGATTGCCCCAAAATTTCTTGTCCTCTATAGAGGAGATATCGTTTCCACATATATATTGACCGATGCAGGAATGCCTTTTTTTCTTGGCTTTCACGCGCGTGAGTTACAGCATGCCATCCGGTGAAAATAAGGAGAATAAGGCATATAGCCGCTGGAGTTTCTTCAATTTAGGGCCAAATGAGATTGCCCGGATCATAGTGCATCTGCAGAAAGGTACGTTTGTCCCTACCATGGGGGCTAATGTCTATAAGCAACATAAACTCCCGAATTTCCTTCAAAAGGAAGTGCCAATGGGTTCAGAAACTTGTCTGAAAATCAGTGATGAATGATGTTCTTTGACTTTCAGGGCCAAAAAGTCCTGCTTAAGACTGTATTTAAGGGCACTTCGGGCCTCCTGGCGCAAGCGGGGAGTATTTTCTGGATTCGCGGGCTCGCCGCGAGCTGTTTGCGTACTTGTAGGTCCGACACGGACTCCGAATGACAAAATTATGACCGTTTTAGTGAACATCTCTCCATTCTATGGCAGTACTTGAAAGTACTTCATTGTCTCGTGCGCTTTTTGCCTGATTGCCCCAAAATTTCATGACTCTATAGATGAGATATCATTTCCACATATATATTGACCGATGCCAGGAATGCCCTTTTGTTCTTGGCTTTCACGCGCGTGAGTTACAGCATGCCATCCGGCGAAAACTAGGAGAATAAGGCATATAGCCGCTGGATTTTCTTCAATTTACGACCAAATGAGATTGCCCCCAACATAGAGCATCTGCAGTAAGGTACGTTTGTCCGTACCAGGGGGGTAATGTCTATAAGTGATAGAGGCAAAGGTGTGCCGTCTTTCGATGAGATGGTGGATTTCGCTTTGGTGGAAGTCGACTTTGACGATCCGACTACGAACGTGCGAGGACGTCGCGCCTTAGCAATCGCTAAACCAACTCC
>NW_021262766.1:0-1070 GCF_002162155.2 Triticum dicoccoides
AAATCAACACTACGTGCAGCCACCTGTACCACCACCAGCAGGTCGACCTCAGGTATATATTCGTAATGGTAGGCCTGCACCACCACCTCAGGTACGAGATGATGTCCATATTCCTAAACTGAAATTGAATATTCCACCATTTGAGGGTAGATATGTTCCTGATATATATCTTACTTGGGAGTTAGAAACTGAACAACGATTTACATGTTTACAATATCCTGAGGAGAGACGAGTTGCTGCTGCCGTTTGTGCTTTCACTAGTTTTGCATGTGTATGGTGGTCTGAACATTGTAGATTATATCCTATTCCAACTACTTGGGCTGCTTTGAAAACTGCTATGCGTACGCGTTGGGTTCCACCATATTATCAACGTGAATTGCTTCAAAAATTGCAGCGTTTAAGACAAGGGAAAAATTCTGTAGAAGAATATTATCAGGAATTACAAACTGGCATGATTAGATGTGGTATTGTTGGAGAATGAAGCTATGCTTGCACGTTTTCTGGGTGGATTAAATAGAGAGATTCAGACCATTCTAGACTATAAGGAGTATACTAATATCACCCGTTTATTCCATCTTGCTTGTAAAGCTGAACGTTAAGTGCAGGATCGACAAGCATTGGGGCGAACTAACTTTTCTGTACGCCGACCTTCATCATGGACACCACGTGCATCTTCTACTTCAACTGCACCAGCACCTCCATCCGGTGCCACCTCCCGCCGTGATACAAGAAAACAGGCACAACCACCATTATCTGCCAAGAGCGCACCTGCGGGGCCTGCACAGCGTTCTTCTTCTTCCATGGCATCAACGGGGCACACAAGTGATATTATTTGTCGTCGTTGTAAGGGAGGAGGTCATTATGCGAGAGAATGCAAATCTCCGCGTGTGATGATTGCTACCGCGGATGGTGGATATGAGTCCGCTAGTGACTATGATGAGGAGACTTTGGCTCTTATTACACGTGAAGAACATGGTGGAGATGATTCTGATCATGAGACGCAATACATGGCTCCTGAAGACGCTGACAGGTATGAATGTTTAGTTGCTCAACGTGTTTTGAGTGTGCAG
>NW_021262767.1:0-1104 GCF_002162155.2 Triticum dicoccoides
GAGCCATACATAACATACACAAAGGTACGGGTCTCACGACCCCACATACAAGTCATACAGTCATACAAACCAGCAGCGGAAGTAACTTGTCTGAGTACAGACAACTAGTAAAACAAAAGAGGCTTGGAAAGCCTAGCTATACTACGTGGTCCTTCACAAGCTCAGGGTCACCACCTGGGTCCTTAGCCTACTCGTTGATGTCAACGTCTACATAGAACCCATCAGAAGGGGTTGCAGCGTCTTCTGTAAAAATGTAGATTATAGCAACATGAGTACAAAGGTACTCAGCAAGACTTACATCAGATCCTACATACATGCATAGTATCAAGAAGGGTTGGTGGAGTTATTGCAGCAAGCCAGCTTTGACTCTTGGCTAGGCTATCCTACGATACTCCAACTTGAAATGGTTTTGCGCACACGAGTCCACTACTCACCACTTCAATACACTACCGAGAATCCACCTCCGTCTTCCTACGGAAGAGCCATCCTCGGCACTCACACTTATCTTGAGGCTTTTAACAGTTTCCATTTACTTGTCTATGAACTGTATAGGCAACCAAGTAGTCCTTTACCGCGGACGCGGCTATTCGAATAGATTATGATAACCCTGCAGGGGTGTACTTCTTCATACATGTTTCCACCACTTAGCGTCTGCACACGACATGTGCTCGGCGGACTTCAAGCGAAAGCCGACGTGGGTGTAGACCACGACCTACCTAAACACTTAAGCCTCTAGTCCAGGTTTATCGCCTATTCAGGTTCCATCCGCAGGGAGTCCGGCCGAGGTTTCCCATACGGCCCCGAACGATGTGAACATGGTTCCCGAGATACCTAACGGGTATTCGGTACACCCGGCCACGTACCTACCGCATCACAGCCCACCCCTACGGTCAGCGCTGTCCACGGCCTCCAGTAGGCTACAAACACCAGAAACTACTTGCAACTCCTGGACAGAGAGCTAGGGTGAATAAGAAGTCGAGCGGGGTCATATTTCAGGGCCCAATGCATGGTAGTAGCTGTATCTTAAATCACGCATACAGATCTCAGTGCTTAAGGTCGGCTTCAATGAAACAACCCACCATGTACTCCTACATGGCCTCTCAT
>NW_021262768.1:0-1291 GCF_002162155.2 Triticum dicoccoides
ACCATGATTTTTGCAACGACATCCTGCGCCGAGTCGCTGATTCTTCAGTTTTATCTTTTCCTTCTTTCGCGGGAGATACTTCGGCTGTTCAATCACGCCGCGGTAGAAGACGCGTCGGTGAGCGCCGCACGTGTATGTTGTTATTAACAAAATGGAATTTAATAAAAAAACGGAATCGATCCTAGTTGGTCGTGTCAGAGTTCGAATACCAAAGTCTTCTTGTGTGATGAAAAGGGGGGAAATATCGCCAGTGAAACGACGGATGATTTGTTTGCTGAGCCTGAAACGTGTCTCATCCGGGGAAGGATACACATTCTTCGCGCAATTTCGCTGTAAAAAACTTAATGTGCCGGAAGCTTGTCATTTTTACATCTCAACCGTAGAGCATCTCTAGCCGTTCGATCCTCGGAACATCAAAAAAGCGTCGTCTGGGGCCGAGTCGACGTTAATTTCGACATGAGGGCGGGCGTGTTCTCAGCCGCCGTCCTCAGGTCGCCCCAAATCAGCTAAACATGACACAAAATTCGTCCAAACTCGGCGATTTCATTCAAATTTGTACAAAAAACATGATTTAAAACTAAATAAGAACGACGACGCCGAGCTTTGATCTCCATCGTAGCATCATTGTCGTCTCGCCAATCTTATGCTTCCACGACTATCGCTACCCTTTAGTGATAAAGTAAAGCATTACAGCGCGATTGCATTGCATATAATAAAGCGACAACCATATGGCTCCTGCCGGTTGCCGATAACTCGGTTACAAAACATGATCATCTCATACAATAAAATTTAGCATCATTTCTTGACCATATCACATCACAACATGCCCTGCAAAAACAAGTTAGACGTCCTCTACTTTGTTGTTGCATGTTTTACGTGACTGCTACGGGCTTAAGCAAGAACCAATCTTACCTACGCATCAAAAACCACAACGATAGTTTGTCAAGTTGGTGCTATTTTAACCTTCGCAAGGACCGGGCGTAGCCACACTCAGTTCAACTAAAGTTGGAGAAACTGTCACCCGCAAGCCACCTATGTGCAAAGCACGTCGGGAGAACCGGTCTCGCATAAGCGTACGCGTAATGTCGGTCGGGCCGCTTCGTCCAACAATACCGCCGAACCAAACTATGACATGCTGGTAAGCAATATGACTTATATCGCCCACAACTCACTTGTGTTCTACTCGTGCATATAACATCAACATATAAAACCTAGGCTCGGATGCCACTGTCGGGTTCCGTAGTAATTTCAAAAAATTTCCTACGCTCACGCAAGATCATGGTGATGCATA
>NW_021262769.1:0-1334 GCF_002162155.2 Triticum dicoccoides
TTGAATCTCGATAGTAGTAATACACATATTCATAATGTTGAAGCCAAAAGATGCAGAGTTGATAATGAAAGTGCAACTTATTTGTGGCACTGTCGTTTAGGTCATATCGGTATAAAGCGCATGAAGAAACTCCATACCGATGGACTTTTGGAACCACTTGATTATGAATCACTTGGTACTTGCGAACCGTGCCTCTTGGGCAAGATGACTAAAACACCGTTCTCCGGTACTATGGAGAGAGCAACAGATTTGTTGGAAATCATACATACCGATGTATGTGGCCCGATGAATATTGAGGCTCGTGGCGGATATCGTTATTTTCTCACCTTCACAGATGATTTAAGCAGATATGGGTATATTTACTTAATGAAACATAAGTCTGAAACATTTGAAAAGTTCAAAGAATTTCAGAGTGAAGTTGAAAATCATCGTAACAAGAAAATAAAGTTTCTACGATCTGATCGTGGAAGAGAATATTTGAGTTACGAGTTTGGTGTACATTTGAAAAACTGTGGAATAGTTTCGCAACTCACGCCACCCGGAACACCACAGCGTAATGGTGTGTCCGAACGTCGTAATCGTACTTTACTAGATATGGTGCGATCTATGATGTCTCTTACTGATTTACCGCTATCATTTTGGGGATATGCTTTAGAGACGGCCGCATTCACGTTAAATAGGGCACCATCAAAATCCGTTGAGACGACGCCTTATGAACTGTGGTTTGGCAAGAAACCAAAGTTGTCGTTTCTTAAAGTTTGGGGCTGCGATGCTTATGTAAAAAAACTTCAACCTGATAAGCTCGAACCCAAATCGGAGAAATGTGTCTTCATAGGATACCCAAAGGAAACTATTGGGTACACCTTCTATCACAGATCCGAAGGCAAAACATTCGTTGCTAAGAATGGATCATTTCTAGAGAAGGAGTTTCTCTTGAAAGAAGTGAGTGGGAGGAAAGTAGAACTTGACGAGGTAACTGTACCTGCTCCCTTACTGGAAAGTAGTTCATCACAGAAAACTGTTTCAGTGACACCTACACCAGTTAGTGAGGAAGCCAATGATAATGATCATGAAACTTCAGATCAAGATACTACTGAACCGCGTAGATCAACCAGAGTAAGATCCGCACCAGAGTGGTACGGTAATCCTGTTCTGGAGGTCATGCTACTAGATCATGATGAACCTACGAACTATGAAGAAGCGATGGTGAGCCCAGATTCCGTAAAGTGGCTTGAAGCCATGAAATCTGAGATGGGATCCATGTATGAGAACAAAGTATGGACTTTGGTTGACTTGCCCGATGATCGGCAAGCAATTGAGAATAAATGGATTTT
>NW_021262770.1:0-1295 GCF_002162155.2 Triticum dicoccoides
TAACAAAATATTATGATGATTTACAAACTACCTTGTTGCATTCCTCTTTAGAAGAAAGTGAAGATGATTTTATGGATAGATTTTGGGGAGGATTAAACCGTGATATTCAAGAGATACTAATTCATGAAGAGTGTTATCCTATGGACCATTTGTTTCATCTTGCTTGCAAAGCTGAACAGGAAATAAAACGACGTGTTGGCCACGAGGAGAACAAGCGCACGGTGCACATTCCAAGAGTTGATATGATTGTTCCTTCAACTACTAGGCATACTATGAAAACCACATCCGTTGTTGTCAGGACTACATCACCTCCACCATGTGACACATCGCCCCCGAGAGTGGCTACATCATCTGAGTTGATCATAAGAGGTAATGACAAAGGTACTGATCTTCCATCTCTACATGAGAATGATGAATGCCTTGTCAATTTGAATGCACCATCTGATGAGCTACCCACTACTTTGATCACACCACCTATTTTAGAGGACTACGTTGATAATTTGACTTTGCCATGTGATCAAACAACTGAAATACCAACAATTTTGAGTGCACCCATTGAATTAACTATTGATGCAAAAGAACCAATGTTTAATCATTTTGATATGACCTGTAATCTTGGTGATGATTCTGTGTTGAATGACTTATTGCATGTCTGATTATTTAAGCATGTTGTAGCATGTAAATTTGATGCAAGTAAGGTTTATTCACCAATGTTGGGATGGTTTAATGATGAACATTGTCAATCTTTTGAAATGAATAAGAGCTTCACTTATATGTGCAAACTGAGTTGCAATATTTTCATGCCTTCTACTTCTTGTGCTAATTTTTTGGATTTAGATTTTATGAACTATGCAAGTTACTCATCTATTCATGTGTCATATATGCAAAAATCAAGGGAAGTAAAAATGGATGACATATACATATACAACATGTACACCTTGTCTCTTTTGTTAGCCACATTTCAGATTAACCAACGCCGAGGACGGCTTTATTTTCAAGAAGGGGAGGATGATGAGGACATGACTACCTTGGATATGACCAAAAATATTGCATATATGCATATTTGTCAGGTGATTTCTAGTGCAAACTATTCAATAATCTATTTATGTTATCCAGAACAAAAATACTTCACACACTTTTGTGTTTTGTCTAATTGCAGGTGTATGGGACATTTGTACAATCCACATATGAAGATAAGGAAGAAAGAGATGTTTATTTGCTGTCCAAAAAGTTCTCTCACGTCACTTTTGGCCCAAGAGAAGATAGAGTCCAAGTCTCTCACGTTCTGGATTCAG
>NW_021262771.1:0-806 GCF_002162155.2 Triticum dicoccoides
GAGGACTACTACCCCATGGTTTTGGATCTTTATTATCCTATGATGGAAAATATCACTTTTCCACCCTTCAGTATTGCTAAGTCCTGGTGCATGCATGTAACATCTCCATATTGCTACCTCTTGGCTCCTTTCACCACGCTTTTTTCCTAAATATCCGGAATACCTACGCACGGAACAAAGGCAAGGAAAACTAAAAAACTCCTACAAAAACTTCTAGTTGTGCAAAGCTCACAAGGAAATGAACGGAAACAACTGATGATGAATTTTATATTGAAAAAGTAGGCTCGAAACACTATATAAAATCCACTCATCAACACCCCCATGCTAAAAACTTGCTCGTCCTCGAGTAACATAGTTGATAATAATAATAATAACAATAATAATAATAATAATAACAATAATAATAATAATAATAATAATAATAATAATAATAATAATAATAATAATAATAATAATAATAATATGTCATCGTCTAGCTTACAATCAATGCCTTGTATCCTTATTGTTCCTACAAGCTCAAAATAAGATAGTTCATATTTATACAAGGCGACACAAGCTCAGTTATATATATTCCAACCTCTAGAGATTCATCAAAACCTTCTATGCCCCATGTCAAAAGTTAATCTAGCTTGAAAAAGACTTGTGATCCTCTTATTGCACTTATTATGTTTTTTAACTTTTGTTTTTGTAAGGTAAAAAGTGCGCACCAAAAGATGTCAAACGCAAATAGAAATAAAGTTTTTGTGATGCTACCCACTCATTCCATCTACTCAAGTCTCACTAGTGCAAACTTTAGTTATTGATAT
>NW_021262772.1:0-5141 GCF_002162155.2 Triticum dicoccoides
AGATGCAGATGTTATGAATGTTTGGCTAGCTCAATATGATGACTACTTGATAGTTTAGTGCACCATGCTTAACGGCTTAGAATCGGGACTTCAAAGACGTTTTGAACGTCATGGACCATATGAGATGTTCCAAGAATTGAAGTTAATATTTCAAAGAAATACCCGAGCTGAGAGATATGAAGTCTCCAACAAGTTCTATAGCTAAAAGATGGGGGAGAATCGCTCAACTAGTGAGCATGTGCTCAGATTGTCTGGGTACTTCAATCGCTTGAATCAAGTGGGAGTTAATCTTCTAGATAAGATAGTGATTGACAGGATTGTCTAGTTACCATCACTAAGTTACTAGAACTTCATGATGAACTATAGTATGCAAGGGATGACGAAAATGATTCCCGAGTTCTTCGTGATGTTGAAATCGACGAAGGTAGAAATCAAGAAAGAGCATCAAGTGTTGATGATTGACAAGACCACTAGTTTCAAGAAAAGGGCAAAGGGAAAGAAAGGGAAACTTCAAGTAGAATGGCAAACAAGTTGTCACTCCCGTGAAGAAGACCAAAGCTGGACCAAAGCCTGAAACTGAGTGCTTACACTGCAAAGGAAATGGTCACTGGAAGCGGAAATGCCCTGAATATTTGGTGGATAAGAAGGATGGCAAAGTGAACAAGGGTATATTTGATATACAGGTTATTGATGTGTGCCTTACTAGTGTTTATAGTAGCCCCTGAGTATTTGATACTTGTTCAGTTGCTAAGATTAGTAACTCGAAACAGGAGTTACAGAATAAACAGAGACTAGTTGAAGGGGAAGTGATGATGAGTGTTGGAAGTAGTTCCAAGATTGATATGATCATCATCGCACACTGCCTATACTTTCGGGATTAGTGTTAAACCTAAATAAATGTTATTTGGCGTTTGCATTGAGCATGAATATGATTGGATCATGTTTATTGTAATACGGTTATTCATTTAAATTTGAGAATAATTGTTGTTCTGTTTACATGAATAAAACCTTCAAATGGTCATACACCCAATGAAAATAGTTTGTTGGATCTCGATCGTAGTGATACACATATTCATAACATTGATGCCAAAAGATGCAAAGTTAATAATGATAGTGCAACTTATTTGTGGCTCTGCCGTTTGGGTCATATCGGTGTAAAGTGCATGAAGAAACTCCATAAAGATGGATCTTCGGAATCACTTGGTTATGAATCATTTGATGCTTGCGAATCGTGCCTTTTGGGCAAGATGACTAAAACTCCGTTCCCCGGAACAATGGAATGAGCTACTGACTTATTGGAAATAATACATGCCGATGTAAGCGATCCAATGAGTGTTAAGGCTCGCGGCGTGTATCGTTATTTTCTGACCTTCACAGGTGATTTGAGCAGATATGGGTATATCTACTTGATGAAACATAAGTCTGAAACATTTAAAAAGTTCAAAGAATTTCAGAGTGAAGTGGAAAATCATCGTAACAAGAAAAATAAAGTTTCTACGATCTGATCACGGAGACGAATATTTGAGTTACGAGTTTGGTCTTCATATAAAACAATGTGGAATAGTTTCACAGCTCACGCCACCTGGAACACCACAATGTAATGGTGTGTCCGAACGTCGTAATCGTACTTTACTAGATATGGTGCGATCTATGATGTCTCTTATCAGTTTACCACTGTCGTTTTGGGGTTATGCATTAGAGACAGCTGCATTCACGTTTAATAGGGCACCATCTAAATCCGTTGAGATGACACCGTATGAACTATGGTTTAGTAGTAAACCTAAGCTGTCGTTTCTTAAAGTTTGGAGTTGCGATGCTTATATGAAAAAGGTTTTCAACCTGATAAGCTCAAACCCAAATCGGAGAAGTGTGTGTTCATAGAATACCCAAAGGAAACTGTTGGGTACTCCTTCTATCACAGATCCGAAGGCAAAAAATTCGTTGTTAAGAATGGATCCTTTCTAGTGAAGGAGTTTCTCTCGAAAGAAGTGAGTGGGAGGAAAGTAGAACTTGATAAGGTAATTGTACCTTCTCCTGAATTGGAAAATAGTTCATCGCTGAAATCAGTTCCAATGATTCCTACACCAATTAGCGAGGAAGCTAATGATGATGATCATGAAACTTCAGATCAAGTTATTACAGAACTTCGTAGGTCTTCCAGAGTACGGTCTGCACCAGAGTGGTACGGTAATCCTGTTCTGGAAGTCATGTTACTAGACCATGATGAACCTACAAACTATGAGGAAGCGATGATGAGCCCAGATTCCGCGAAATGGCTTGAGGCCATGAAATCTGAGATAGGATTCATGTATGAGAACAAAGTGTGGACTTTGGTGGACTTGCCCGATGATCGACAAGCCATAGAAAATAAATGGATCTTCAAGAGGAAGACGAACATTGATAGTAGTGTTACTATCTACAAAGCTCGAATTGTCGAAAAAAGTTTTTCGACAAGTTCAAGGTGTTGAATACAATGAGATTTTTCTCACTCCTATCGATGCTTAAAAGTCTGTCCGAATCATGTTAGCAATTGCCGCATTTTATGATTATGAAATATGGCAGATGGATGTCAAAACTGCATTCCTGAACGGGTTTCTGGAAGAAGAATTGTATATGATGCAGCCAGAAGGTTTTGTCGATCCAAAGGGAGCTAACAAAGTGTGCAAGCTCCAGCGATCCATCTATGGACTGGTGCAAGCATCTCAGAATTGGAATATACGCTTTGATAAGTTGATCAAAGCATATAGTTTTATACAGACTTGCGATGAAGCCTGTATTTACAATAAAGTGAGTGGGAGCACTACCGCCTTTTTGATAAATATATGTGAGTAACATATTATTGATCAGAAATGATGTAGAATTTTTCTGCAAAGCATAAAGGAGTATTTGAAAGGAGTTCTTTAAAAGAAAGACCTCAGTAAATCTACTTACATATTGAGCATCAAGATCTATTGAGATAGATCAAGACACTTGATAAGTTTTTCAATAAGTACATACCTTGTCAAGATTTTGAAATAGTTCAAAATGGAACAGTCAAAGAAAGAGTTCTTGCCTGTGTTGCAAAGGTGTGAAATTGAGTGAGACTCAAATCCCGACCACGGCAGAAACTAGAAAAGAGAATGAAAGTCATTCCCTATGCCTCAGTCATAGGTTCTATAAAGTATGCTATGCTATGTAACAGACCTATTGTATACCTTGCTCTGAGTTTGGTAATGGAATACAATAGTGATCTAGGAGTAGATCACTGGACATTGGTAAAGAATATCCTTAGTCTCGATTATGGAGGTGATAAAAGAGCCCGTTGTAAAGAGTTACATCGGTGCAAGCTTTTACACCAATCCAGATGACTCTAAGTCTCAATCTGGATACATATTGAAAGTGGGAGCAATTAGCTAGAGTAGCTCCGTGCAGAACATTGTAGACATAGAATATTTGCAAAGTACATACGGCTCTAAATATGACAGACCCGTTGACTAAGCTCCTCTCACGAGCAAAACATGATCACACCTCAGTACTCTTTGGGTGTTAATCACATAGCGATGTGAACTAGATTATTGACTCTAGTAAACCCTTTGGGTGTTGGTCACATGACGATGTGAACTATGGGTGTTAATCCTATACATATATGAATATTGGTGTTAAATCACATGGCGATGTGAACTAGATTATCGACTCTAGTGCAAGTGGGAGACTGAAGGAAATATGCCCTAGAGGCAATAATAAAGTTATTATTTATTTCCTTATATAATGATAAATGTTTATTATTCATGCTAGAATTGTATTAACCGGAAACATAATACATGTGTGAATACATAGACAAACATAGTGTCACTAGTATGCCTCTACTTGACTAGCTCGTTAATCAAAAATGGTTAAGTTTCCTAACCATAGACATGAGTTGTCATTTGATTAACGGGATCACATCATTAGGATAATGATGTGATTGACTTGACCCATTCCGTTAGCTTAGCACTTGAGCGTTTAGTATGTTGCTATTGCTTTCTTCATGACTTATACATGTTCCTACAACTATGAGATTATGCAACTCCCGTTTACCGGGGGAACACTTTGTGTGCTACCAAACATCACAACGTAACTGAGTGATTATAAAGGAGCTCTACAGGTGTCCCCGAAGGTACATGTTGGGTTGGCGTATTTCGAGATTAGGATTTGTCACTCCGATTATCGGAGAGGTATCTCTGGGCCCTCGCGGTAATGCACATCACTATAAGCCTTGTAAGCAATGTGACTAATGAGTTAGTTGCAGGACGATGCATTACGGAACGAGTAAAGAGACTTGCCGGTAACGAGATTGAACTAGGTATTGAGATACCGACGATCAAATCTCGGGCAAGTAACATACCAATGACAAAGGGAACAACGTATGTTGTTATGCGGTTTGACCGATAAAGATCTTCGTAGAATATGTGGGAGCCAATATGAGCATCCAGGTTCCGCTATTGGTTATTGACCGGAAACATATTTCGTTCATGTCTACATAGTTCTCGAACCCGTAGGGTCCGCAGGTTTCGATGACAGTTTTATTATGAGTTTATGAGTTTTGATGTACCGAAGGAGTTCGGAGTCCCGGATGAGATCGGAGACATGACGAGGAGTCTCGAAATGGCCGAGACGTAAAGATCGATATATTGGACGACTATATTCGGACATCGGAAAGGTTCCGAGTGATTCGGTTATTTTTCGGAGTACCGGAGAGTTACGGGAATTCGCCGGGGAGTATATGGGCCTTATTGGGCCATACGGGAATAGAGGAGAGAGGCCAAAAGGAAGGAGGCCTGCGCCCCCCCTCTGGTCCGAATTGGACATGGGGTGCAGCCCCCTTTTCCTTTTCCCTCTCCTCCTCTTTCGTTCTCTCCTACTCCAACAAGGAAGGAGGGAGTCCTACTCCCGGTGGGAGTAGGACTCCCCATGGCGCGCCCCCTCCTAGGCCGGCCGCCCCCTCCCCCTTGGCTCCTTTATATACGGGGGCAGGGTGGCACCTCTAAACACACAAGTTGATCTTCGTGATCGTCCCTTAGCCGTGTGCGGTGCCCCCCTCCACCATATTCCACCTCGGTCATATCGTTGCGGTGCTTAGGCGAAGCCCTGCGTCGGTAGAACATCATCATCGTCACCACGCC
>NW_021262772.1:6035-8094 GCF_002162155.2 Triticum dicoccoides
GGCTACTGACCTCTAGCAAAGGTGAAATAGTAAAAGGGAGGAAACCTTGTGCATTTGGTATCACGAAGAAGATGCAGTAAGAAGCGCTCAACTAGTTTCTTTCGTGGGATGAATACGGTGTGAGCGGAGACATAAGATTTGAACGAATAAGGGAAGAGGAGTACCTCTTTCTGCTGGCAGTGCTGTGTCCTCCTTCTGTTTTTCCGACGATCTTGTTGTTCGCTGGAAACCAGAAGTTGTGGAGGACGGTGCAGCCTTGGACGAACCCATGGTCAGCAGATCCGAGGCGGCGAACGACGGCGTAGCGGGAACAGCTCCGGTGCGGTGGACAGTTGTGACAGTGGAGCCACAGTAGTGAGGCACAGGACGGCTTGGTCGGAGTGGTTCTGGTATGGCGCACGTCGGCGTCGGCGTCGTGGAGGCAGCTCTGCCTCGGCTTCAGCTGCTAAGTCCTTGATGGCGTTGCGGTTGCGGTTGCGTTGGACGACGACGTCGGGGTACCGGCTTCGGCGTGATGGAGGAGGGAGGCGGTGGATTGGCCGCTATGGGGTGGAGGACGGAGGAGGCTGGGGTTTCGTGGCTGGTGGAGAGGGCGTTTTTTGCGCCCACGGAGTATGAATGAGGAAACAGAGGGAGGTGGGGAACTAAGGGGGGACAATGTTTCGGTTTGAGACGCGCTTGTTTGAAATTTGGGGAAAGTTACAAACTTTGCCCCCATCTAAAATTTCGGACATATTGCGGGTTGGGGGTAGGACAGTCATATCAGGTGTCCCAAATGTGGGCGGGATAGATTTCGGCCGAGCGCATGGGTGTTTAGGCGCCCACGGCGTATGAATGCTTCTCGGAGGCGGTTGAGACTGGCGTCTTGGTGAAGTTACAAACCTACCCCGTTTTAGACCTTTGGACATCGGGCTGATAGGCTACATGGGCCAGAGTCAGGACAGTAATTTCCTACCACCAAAACATTAGTCTCGCGCGGTTTCAGGTGACCAGAGGCCTATTTGGCGCTTCGTTCAATATTTGGGAGCAGAAGCATTAACGTTTTCGGTTCTCTTGAATTGAACTTTCAAGATTTGTCAAACTTCACAAATCTTTACTCTTGAAAATCCTAAAGCTACGATTATTTTGGAATGGAGGGGGTACATTTTAATATACATTGTACATGAGTATATATGAAAAAATATGCAACTTACCTCAGTTCATGCATGGTTCCAGATATAATCTCCTTGGTTGCAAAAAAAAGTTAGATATGCGTATGAATATATATAGCATGTTCAAACTCACAACAAAGATTGATGCCCCCTTTTACATCTGATTTACAAATGCCATTATCTCGGGTTCAAATAGATGAATGCACTTCCTATGAATTCGAATCTTCAAAACCCCCTTTATGTTGAATTCGACATGTATTTTATTTCGTAGCTAGCACTTTGGAATGTATCCATGCAAGTGACAAATGTATAAAGTGCTTCACACTAACAACATGGAGTGCACTAATTAATGTTTATATATGAATTCCAAAAGCATCCATTGCCTGTATTTCAAACCGCTCTCACTCTATGGATCGATAATATGAAATAAACACATGCACATGCTAGAATTCAATAGAGTATGGGTGTCTGATAGACCGATTTTCATCCATACGCAATTTTGCAAAATTCATGATCTCATCCAAAAATAGTAATGCCATTTATACTTTAATTTAATGCGTAGAACCGCCTTTTACAATGTAGATGCACTATGCCTCCCCCCGTTCTCACAAACGCGTTATATCTCTCTCTATCTAACGCATAAGTGCACACACTTTATATGCATCGGCATTTCTCTTTCACACATGCTCACAATCTCTCTCAGGGTGTCAGGGTGTCTCACGCACATGCTCTGTCTGTTTCTCTCTCTCTTTCCGACTACTATGTACAACTCTTTTCACTAATCTCAGTTGGAACACACTATTTCTCTCACATGCATATATACACATGCACGGTCTCTACTAGCCCTCTATACGCACATATATGTGCCTACGTGTCTCCCGCACACACATTATCTTTAGGTCTCTCTC
>NW_021262772.1:8202-8866 GCF_002162155.2 Triticum dicoccoides
CCCCCCCCCCCGACACACCTCTCTAATAGTAATTGGCAGATATGATTTCATCATATCATTTGGTAGGATATCCCTGGCTGTTAGGCTAGATGGTAATACGAGGCAAAGTTTTACCCTAGTTCGGATTGGACCCTTTGCAGTTGAAGAAAGAGCCTACTCCTAGTACTGTATACTAGTGATAGGGGTGTGTACAAAGTACACACGAATACCAGGCATTGTGTGTGTGTGTATACTATCGACGAACTAGCCCCCAAGCTTGTATAACATACTAAGGGCCTAGGGTTACAAATCATATATAGTCCGCTTATCACCAGTGGGGATAGAGTCCTCCGTGACTCTGGTAGCTTCGTGTTGTACGCCGAGTCCTCCACATGGGTCTTCGTATAACACGTCTCGGTCCAACCTATATGTGGCGTAGGATGGAACCGACCCATGAGTCTTCATGTTGACCCACCACAACTAGAAATGATGTGCCCACCACACCACACACGCAATCGGCCACTAAGAAAATAAGCATATACAATAGTACAACGGTATCTAGCTCACGATACGTCTCCATATTTTGTTGATGACACTGACGGACTTTGCATTTGATGCGTGCTCCGTATTTTGTTGACGACACTTACGGTCATTGTATTTGAAGCGAAAGCACGATATGGTCACT
>NW_021262772.1:10457-13612 GCF_002162155.2 Triticum dicoccoides
TGATGATAAACTGGAGGCCCTTGATTTCGTATCCAACGGCTAGAAATCTAATGACCACAGATGAAAAAGTCAGTCGACTGACGTGTAGCCTCACCCCACACGTACACATGCACGCACGCAAGACACGCACGCATGTAGGCGTGCAACACTGACACGTACACATAACGTACACACGCACGGATGCTGGCATGCAACACTGACATGTACACATGCACTCACGAACACACGCACGTACGCACCCATGCATGCAACACTGAAACGCACCCTTGCACGCACGCAACACTCGCACGCCTACATGCACACAGCACACGACACAAAGACACACGCTCAACCTATACGTGCATGCACCCTTTGTTAAGGACATGGATTGTTACGGGTATTAATCAATCTTATCTATGATAAGCAGAACATTGATGTTTGCAGCGGTCTTTATGAATCACAACATATCAAACGGGCTATCAACATATTAGGCTTAACTACATGAAAAAGATGACATCATAGTCAATGAACAATCATCGGTTTATGAAATGCCCGCTTCTGACCGCTCTGGCCCACCAAAGGTTCCTCTGTTGTGCGCTGCCTGCGTTGGGTCACTGACATGCAGGCCATGCACCCAAAGAGCCCACACGCCAGCAACTCGCCGCTGTTAGTTGAAGCCCAAGTCGGCGCACGGTTCAGCAACTCGCCGCTGCAGGCCAGCTCAACGAGGAGCGGCGCACGAGCGTCGTTGCTGCCGTCCACGCCGCCACCTCGTACCGCGTCTCCCGTTTCTGTGGCCGAGACTCCCATGCCGACGGCCGCGCCATGCAAGCATCGACAGAAGCCGAGTGCGCGGAGAGCGACGAGTCGGTGGCTAGCGCCTCCGCGTCCGCCGCCATCATCGAGGAGAAGTAGAACACGGGAGGCCGCCGCCGCTTGGGTCCCATGAAGGCCACCGCGAAGGCGATGCCGGCGTACACAGCAGGTGTCTTGCCAGATCCTTGTGTTGCGAGGACCTTCATCGACCCCGCATGGGCTCCACGGAAGAGGGGAATGTTAGGATGAACTCGAGCCGGTGCCGGCCATGGCAAAGTAGTGGTCGGTGATGAACTCGAACCGGTGCCAGCCACCATCATCTTGGCACCAGCCAATGATATCAGTTGGGCAGTGGGAAAGTGAGCCGTCCTTTGCGATGAAGCATATACCTTCGGGGCTCCCGGCAGTCCGGTGATCGTGCTGCCAGACATGAGGAACAGAAATCGATCGGCGGGCGACCATTTAGGCCAGGTATTTTATACCTGTGCTGTCCAGAACTAGCACCGCGTAGTTCATTTGAATGTAATGAAATTCGTCATGTTTGTGTGAAAATCCGGTATTTTATATGATTTCCGTCGTTGTTTATATGAAATATTAGTTTGTCTACGTGTTTGCGTGAATCTCATCCGGTTGGTTGAGTTGCTGTCATAATGTGTGCGGCTACGGTTGGATGGCGTAATTTGCGGGTCCTGCGCGTCGTCTCCCTCTCCCTGGTCGTCTCCGAAAAACTAGTTTTGTTTAGCGTTTCTGCGTGGCAGACTGGCAGGCAGCGCCCGTTATGCGGCCTCGTGCTCCTCACGATCATGGGGGTTGGATCAACGAGCCGGAGCTGCCAGCAATAAACAACGCTTTGACCCCACCCCGTCTAGATTGAAGGCGCTAGCTAGGTTATTCTTTCGAGTTCAAGCCGTTGAAAAAAAGTTGAGGCATTGGGATGATCCATATGGTAGAGGGCTAGAGGCTAATTAAAGGCGAGTTTAGTTGACACTATCCGGGCCCTCGCTTTGAATTCCAATATGTGAGTTTTCATTCTAGTTTAACATTTTGCGGAAAAAATCCTCCAAACTTTCCATTAAAGTGTAACAATGGTAGTACAAAGATTCTCAGAGGTAACAAAAATTATAACTAGATCCTTGGACCACCTAGCAATGGCTTCATGCAGTGGGATGATATGTAGGCGCCGCCGTCATCAACCCCGTCATCACCCCTCCCTTATCGAAGTCGTGCAATCTTTATTGTAGTAGATAATTGAGGAGTTGTTGTGTTAAAACCTCAAAAAACCGACGCACAAGAACATTAAACCGCCCCTGACGATGAGAAGCATAGACTGGAAGAGCCATACTTGTAAACACACCAATGAAAACACAGGGTCGACCGAATCCTGACAGATCCACTGGAGATGAATGCGGATCGGGTTCGTGAAGATCCACCGGAGACCAGCACTGACCGGATCCAAAAAGATCCACTGCAGACGCACTTCCACACATCCTCTCTCGCCGCTGGCTCACCTTCGGAGTGGGGATATGGCATGAAATACATAAAAGTGTAACCATGGTAGCACAAACATTCTCAGAGGTAACAAAAATTACAACTAGGTCCTTGGACCACCTAGCGATGATTGTATGCAGTTGGATGATCTGAAGGCGTTGCCGCCATCACCCCTCCCTTATTGGAGGCGTGCAATCTTTGTTGTACTAGACAATCGAGAAGTCGTTGTCTTAGAACCTCAAAGAACCAACGCACAAGAGCATTAACCGCCCTTGATGATGAGAAGCATTGATTGGAAGAGCCATACTTGCAAACACACCAATGAAAACAAGGGTGGACCCAGTGCAGACAGATCCACTGGAGATGAATGTTGATCGGATCCATGAGAAGATCCATCGGAGACCAGCACCAACCGGATCCAAGAAGATCCACCGCGGACACACTTTCACCCATCCTCTATCGCTGCTAGCTCACCTTCGAAGCCAGGAAATACATTATTCTAACTCCTGGATGCCGCCGCTCCGGCCAAGACGTTAAAACTATCTAAAGCAAGGATAATATCTCTCCCGTCGTGGTGGGGGGAGAGGGGTCCGCCGCACCTGAAACGCCCACGTGGCCATGGAAGGCGGAGCAGATTACTAAAGGCGTCGATAAAGGGGCTCTAATCTCCTCAGGTCGGGTGTGGAGGGAGAGGGGGTGATTCATGACTTCTCTAGTTTTATGTGAGAGTTCCAGTATTCTAGATTAAGATTAACAAGGCTGAATGAACAAAATACACAGATAGCTAACGACACCGATGATAGGGCTAGAAACCCTAATCTCCTCAAGGTCAGGTGTGGAGGGAGACAGGGACAATTCACAACTTCTCTCTG
>NW_021262773.1:0-2764 GCF_002162155.2 Triticum dicoccoides
AGATGCAGATGTTATGAATGTTTGGCTAGCTCAATATGATGACTACTTGATAGTTTAGTGCACCATGCTTAACGGCTTAGAATCGGGACTTCAAAGACGTTTTGAACGTCATGGACCATATGAGATGTTCCAAGAATTGAAGTTAATATTTCAAAGAAATACCCGAGCTGAGAGATATGAAGTCTCCAACAAGTTCTATAGCTAAAAGATGGGGGAGAATCGCTCAACTAGTGAGCATGTGCTCAGATTGTCTGGGTACTTCAATCGCTTGAATCAAGTGGGAGTTAATCTTCTAGATAAGATAGTGATTGACAGGATTGTCTAGTTACCATCACTAAGTTACTAGAACTTCATGATGAACTATAGTATGCAAGGGATGACGAAAATGATTCCCGAGTTCTTCGTGATGTTGAAATCGACGAAGGTAGAAATCAAGAAAGAGCATCAAGTGTTGATGATTGACAAGACCACTAGTTTCAAGAAAAGGGCAAAGGGAAAGAAAGGGAAACTTCAAGTAGAATGGCAAACAAGTTGTCACTCCCGTGAAGAAGACCAAAGCTGGACCAAAGCCTGAAACTGAGTGCTTACACTGCAAAGGAAATGGTCACTGGAAGCGGAAATGCCCTGAATATTTGGTGGATAAGAAGGATGGCAAAGTGAACAAGGGTATATTTGATATACAGGTTATTGATGTGTGCCTTACTAGTGTTTATAGTAGCCCCTGAGTATTTGATACTTGTTCAGTTGCTAAGATTAGTAACTCGAAACAGGAGTTACAGAATAAACAGAGACTAGTTGAAGGGGAAGTGATGATGAGTGTTGGAAGTAGTTCCAAGATTGATATGATCATCATCGCACACTGCCTATACTTTCGGGATTAGTGTTAAACCTAAATAAATGTTATTTGGCGTTTGCATTGAGCATGAATATGATTGGATCATGTTTATTGTAATACGGTTATTCATTTAAATTTGAGAATAATTGTTGTTCTGTTTACATGAATAAAACCTTCAAATGGTCATACACCCAATGAAAATAGTTTGTTGGATCTCGATCGTAGTGATACACATATTCATAACATTGATGCCAAAAGATGCAAAGTTAATAATGATAGTGCAACTTATTTGTGGCTCTGCCGTTTGGGTCATATCGGTGTAAAGTGCATGAAGAAACTCCATAAAGATGGATCTTCGGAATCACTTGGTTATGAATCATTTGATGCTTGCGAATCGTGCCTTTTGGGCAAGATGACTAAAACTCCGTTCCCCGGAACAATGGAATGAGCTACTGACTTATTGGAAATAATACATGCCGATGTAAGCGATCCAATGAGTGTTAAGGCTCGCGGCGTGTATCGTTATTTTCTGACCTTCACAGGTGATTTGAGCAGATATGGGTATATCTACTTGATGAAACATAAGTCTGAAACATTTAAAAAGTTCAAAGAATTTCAGAGTGAAGTGGAAAATCATCGTAACAAGAAAAATAAAGTTTCTATGATCTGATCACGGAGACGAATATTTGAGTTACGAGTTTGGTCTTCATATAAAACAATGTGGAATAGTTTCACAGCTCACGCCACCTGGAACACCACAATGTAATGGTGTGTCCGAACGTCGTAATCGTACTTTACTAGATATGGCGCGATCTATGATGTCTCTTATCAGTTTACCACTGTCGTTTTGGGGTTATGCATTAGAGACAGCTGCATTCACGTTTAATAGGGCACCATCTAAATCCGTTGAGATGACACCGTATGAATTATGGTTTAGTAGTAAACCTAAGCTGTCGTTTCTTAAAGTTTGGAGTTGCGATGCTTATATGAAAAAGGTTTTCAACCTGATAAGCTCAAACCCAAATCGGAGAAGTGCGTGTTCATAGAATACCCAAAGGAAACTGTTGGGTACTCCTTCTATCACAGATCCGAAGGCAAAAAATTCGTTGTTAAGAATGGATCCTTTCTAGTGAAGGAGTTTCTCTCGAAAGAAGTGAGTGGGAGGAAAGTAGAACTTGATAAGGTAATTGTACCTTCTCCTGAATTGGAAAATAGTTCATCGCTGAAATCAGTTCCAATGATTCCTACACCAATTAGCGAGGAAGCTAATGATGATGATCATGAAACTTCAGATCAAGTTATTACAGAACTTCGTAGGTCTTCCAGAGTACGGTCTGCACCAGAGTGGTACGGTAATCCTGTTCTGGAAGTCATGTTACTAGACCATGATGAACCTACAAACTATGAGGAAGCGATGATGAGCCCAGATTCCGCGAAATGGCTTGAGGCCATGAAATCTGAGATAGGATTCATGTATGAGAACAAAGTGTGGACTTTGGTGGACTTGCCCGATGATCGACAAGCCATAGAAAATAAATGGATCTTCAAGAGGAAGACGAACATTGATAGTAGTGTTACTATCTACAAAGCTCGAATTGTCGAAAAAAGTTTTTCGACAAGTTCAAGGTGTTGAATACAATGAGATTTTTCTCACTCCTATCGATGCTTAAAAGTCTGTCCGAATCATGTTAGCAATTGCCGCATTTTATGATTATGAAATATGGCAGATGGATGTCAAAACTGCATTCCTGAACGGGTTTCTGGAAGAAGAATTGTATATGATGCAGCCAGAAGGTTTTGTCGATCCAAAGGGAGCTAACAAAGTGTGCAAGCTCCAGCGATCCATCTATGGACTGGTGCAAGCATCTCAGAATTGGAATATACGCTTTGATAAGTTGATCAAAGCATATAGTTTTATACAGACTTGCG
>NW_021262774.1:0-1024 GCF_002162155.2 Triticum dicoccoides
GATATTGGCCATATCATGTCACGTTTATTATTTGATTGCATGTGATGTTTATCATGTTTTGCATCTTGTTTACTTAGAACGACGGTAGTAAATAAGATGATCCCTCACAATAAATTCAAGAAGTGTTCCCCCTAACTGTGCACCGTTGCGACAGTTCGCTGTTTCAAAACACCACGTGATGATCGGGTGTTTTATTCAGACGTTCACATACAACGGGTGTAAGACAGATTTACACATGCAAACACTTAGGTTGACTTGACGAGCCTAGCATGTACAGACATGGCCTCGGAACACAGAAGACCAAAAGGTCGAGCATGAGTCGTATAGAAGATACGATCAACATGAAGATGTTCACCGATGTTGACTAGTCCGTCTCACGTGATGATCGGACACGGTCTAGTTTAACTCGGATCATGTAATACTTAGATGGATA
This sequence comes from Triticum dicoccoides, assembly GCF_002162155.2. Classification (NCBI taxonomy): domain Eukaryota; kingdom Viridiplantae; phylum Streptophyta; class Magnoliopsida; order Poales; family Poaceae; genus Triticum; species Triticum dicoccoides. Next base: position 434 of record NW_021262774.1, read on the forward strand.
GAGGGATGTCTAATCTAAGTGGGAGTTCACTAATAATTTGATTAGTTGAACTTAATTATCATGAACTTAGTCTAAAATCTTTGCAATATGTCTTGTAGATCAAATGGCCAACGTAGTCCTCAACTTCAACGCGTTCCTAGAGAAAACTAAGCTGAAAGACGATGGGGCAACTATACGGACTGGGTCCGGAACCTGAGGATCATCCTCATAGCTGCCAAGAAAGATTATGTCCTACAAGCACCGCTTGGTGACGCACCCGTTCTCCCTGCAGAACAAGATGTTATGAACGCTTGGCAGGCACGTTTCGATGACTACTCCCTCGTTCAGTGCGGCATGCTTTACAGCCTAGAGCCGGGGCTCCAAAAGCGTTTTGAGAGACATGGAGCATATGAGATGTTCGAAGAGCTGAAAATGGTTTTCCAAGCTCATGCCCGGGTCGAGAGATATGAAGTCTCCGACAAATTCTTCAGCTGTAAGATGGAGGAAAACAGTTCTGTCAGTGAGCACATACTCACTATGTCTGGGTTGCATAACCGCTTGACTCAGCTGGGAGTTAATCTCCCGGATGATGCGGTCATTGACAGAATCCTC
>NW_021262775.1:0-8654 GCF_002162155.2 Triticum dicoccoides
CCCCTCTAAACCATCAAACCAACACCTCTCCTCTCCTCCGCCTCACCACCGCGCCACCCAACGCCGCCGCCGCCTCACCACCGCGCCACCCCACACCCAACGCCGCCGCCGCCTTACGCCGCCGCCGGAGCCCCTCGCTCTTCGAGGTACTAGCCCCGCGCCGCGTCACCTTTTTTTTTCTCGGATCGTTTTCTTCTAATCGTTCCGATTCTTTTCTTCTCTAAACCGTTCCGGTTTTCTAGATCAGTTTTTCGTTCGGATTTCCTCTCCGAAACCCTAGATCGGATTCGTTTTCTTCTCCGATTTAGTTGCCTTTTTACCGTTCGCCGGACCGTTCGTCCTAACGAACGTGATCACCGGATTCTTCTGGGTTAATGAACGTCCGTTCGTTTAACCGTTCGTCGTTCTCTTTTCTCGTCGGATTTATTCCGCGATTCTTCCGATCGTGATTTCAGATCCGATCTTCTTTCTAGTCTATCTTCTTGCTTGTTTATCGGAATCAGGTGATTCAAATGCCTGAAGTTTCGCCTCGAAACCGCCGTTCCGACTAACCAACTTAAACTAAGTTTTGTTACTGTAAAATTTTGACCTAGTTTCAACTTGCTAGAACCGAGTTATTTTCTTTCGTCGTTTGACTTTCGATGCTTTATTTGATTCGATTCTTTTGCAACCAGGGTTCTTAATTTGAACTCTCTGGTTAGATCTTTTATTCGAGATTTCCCTGTGCATTAGATGAGTACTTATTGTATGCTTGTTGTTTGTCTGCGATAGATTACCCGGATTGCGCCGCTTGTTACTTCGAAACCCTAGGACTCGCGGATCATCAGCAAGGCAAGTAACACTTGATCATATCTTTCCTACTACCCAGTTTTATTGCATTAGATCAAACCCTCAAACACTTGCATTGTTAGGATCTAATTAAATTGTGGGTTGGGAAGTAGAATTGAGGTAGTACCTATTACCTGTTACTTATGAAACCTTGGGAGTTACTTCTACGTTTGCTTATTATGCTATGCTATGCTAGTAGACATGGATTGGGTGAGTGAATATCCATGACAGATGTGAGATTGTTAATTAATGGCTTATCTAAGGTGGCAACCTAAACACACATCTGGGTGGATTGAGGCACCTGATGTCTATCAGGACTTGCCTGTTTTTTTTGGACCGCCACCCAGGCTCAAAGGGATCATAAGATCTTTCATGCTAGAAACTTCCGTGTGCAGCCACATGCTACTATGGGCTCTAGCATAGTTGACTAAGTTGTGCGAACTCTTACGGGGTGGACTAGCACATGTAGGGGATGTAGGTGTACCGGTCTACCCCACATGTAAGGTGCTAGTGCTTCTGAAAGACTATGTCTCGGTCATCCGTTTCTCAAACACCATGCAGTGCGAGAAAACAAACGGAGGCGATCGAGTCATGTGGGGAAAAGTGCGCAAACCTCTGCAGAGTAACAAACTAATCATGATTAGCTGTGTCCCCGGTTATGGACATTTTGAGTATCTAGTACTTGAATATCTTTGTGAATCTCAACATGTTACCTCTAATAAAAGCTATTGGGTTTTAATGAGTACTTTTAAATTGGGATTGAGGATGCTGTCAACCATTCTCAATGTTTAACAACCACCATGATAGTTAAACAAAATTATTCCTTTGATGTAGGGAAAAATTGGCTTTTCGCAAAACTGTAACCATAGAGCCTTACCACCAGCCATAATGCATGTAGTATAGGCTTATTGTTTCATTACTCTCTATGTGTTACATTGCCAGCATATTCCATGTGCTGACCCGTTTTCGGGCTGCAACGTTAATGTTGCAGACTTTTCAGACGACGATTGAGGTGCGTTTAGGTCGTGGTTCTATACTCAGTGATGCCGATGGAGTTGATGGACTCACTTATCTTCCAAGCTTTCCGCTGTTATCGATATTAGATGGCCTTCAGCCATATTTATTGTAATAAGTTCTTTTTCAGCCATCGATGTAATAAGTGTGTGATTGCAACTCTGCTATAAAACCTCGATGTACTGTGTGGTGTCAGCATTACTGATCCAGGGATGACACCGTAGCACAGTAGACGTGATCCATTCGGGTCAGGTCGCTACAGAGATGGTATCAGAGCACACGCTGACTGTAGGACACGACCACTAAGTTAAGGCCATAGATCACTACTCTCCTCTCATTTTCTAACTCCTCATCTATTCTACTCTTTAGGATGAAGGACGCGAAGATCAAGTACACCCAACCGGATGAAGGCACACCATTTGGATTTCACTTGAAGGAAGTTACCAAGTACCTGAACATTGGACTACCAAGTTTCACCGGGACTTTCAACGCCACTCTGCCTGAAGAGGAGCGCTGGAAGATTCACGCTCACGTTCCGGGAAGAACATTCGCCCCAATCACGAAGCCCATAGATAGTATTTTCAGTGCACCAACTTGGAGTCTGGGAAAGAGCATGGCAGCTCACATCACCATGGGACGCATTGGAGAAGTTTATCAAGAAGACCTCAAGGACACCATCTACCAGATTTGCAGACGCCGAGACGACAAATGGGACATAGTCAGCCCCAAGAAGGATAGATCCATTGCAGCTTTTATCCAGGAGTTAAACCAGCACATTCGACGCCATGAGAACCAGATGTGCAATGATATGGTAGAGTTGAAGAATGCGAAGGCAAGGATCATCGAGCTAGAAGGAGAGATGAAGAATCTACGCAAGGACTACATGGACGAGATCGTAGCTGTCGTAAGGCACAATAACGATCTTAAGTATGAGATTGAAGAACTCAAGAAGAAATTGGAGCTCAAGAATGAAGACAAGTACGTCGCATGTCCAGACAACTACATCATCCTCGACGACACCGATTCGGATCCAAGTGAACCCGATTTTGAAGACGAAGCTGGAGCAGACATCATGGAATCTTCCACCGGTTCAAATTTCTAGAAGTCCCCCACATATTAGTAGTATTTCCCCCATGTAAACATTATAGTACACGCACTTGCGATAGATAGATCGTTGTAAGCCTTGTTTGATTGAATGGAGTGATTTTGTGTGCTTTTGCTCATGTGCATTTGGGTAGTGATTCCCCTTAGACCTCATTCTATTCTAAAATTCTCTTCTTTTCTAAACCCATCAGATGCCTCCGAGACGTGACAATGGATTTCCACCAGAGCTCACTCAGTTGATCCAGCAGCAGAATCAATTGATGCAGATGTTAGTTCAGAATCAGCAGAACAACAACAACAACCCACCACCACCACCTGCGGATCATTTGTCTCGTTTCCTTAGACTAAATCCGCCGGTGTACTCCAGTAGCACCGAGCCGATTGTAGCAGATGATTGGCTCCGCAAGATAGGAAGGGAGTTGACCACTGCAGGATGCACAGATGGAGAAAGAGTGAAGTTTGCAGCACATCAGCTTGAAGGACCCGCAGCCGCATGGTGGGAGAATTTCACAGCCACTTACCCCGTAGACACTGTCACATGGGATCAATTTCAGCAAGCTTTCCGCACTGCCCATGTTTCAGCAGGAGCTATGGCCATAAAGAAGCATGAGTTTCGCAACTTACGCCAAGGAGGAAGGACTGTTGGCCAGTATGTGGAGGAGTTTAGTAAGCTAGCCCGTTATGCCCCAGATGACGTTGCTACGGATGTAGCTAAGCAGGAGAAGTTTCTAGAAGGACTGAATGATGAGTTCAGCATGCCGTTGATGGTAGCAAGTTTCAATAACTACCAGGAGTTAGTAGATCGTGCCATCATGATTGAAGGGAAGCAACAGCAGATTGAGAACCGTAAGAGGAAGTATGGACAGGGGAAGTATAACTCTGGAGCCCAGCAGAAGCCCCGTTTTACCCCTAAACCGGGATTTAAGTTTCAGCACACCCATGGAGGAGGTAGCTCGCACAACCATAATGGCCACAAGAATGGTAATGGGAATGGAGGAAGCAACGGCCAGAACCGAACAACCCCATGAACCCCAACCAAGAGAGACCTGAGTCAAGTCACCTGTTTCAAGTGTTCGAAGACCGGACATTATGCCAATGAATGTCCTGAAGGCCAGAATGGAAATGGCAATGGAAGCTCTGGGAAGAAGCCGAACCCTTTCAATAGGGGACAGGTGAACCACGTTAATGTGGAGGAGATTGAAGATCAGCCCGATGCAGTAATCGGTAAGTTTTTGGTTAAGTCATTTACTGCACTCGTTCTTTTTGATACTGGTGCATCGCATTCATACATATCAAGGGGATTTGTGGAAAAGCATAGCCTGCCCACTAGGATTCTTAAAACACCTATGCTAGTAAGCTCGCCAGGAGCAGAATACATGGCCAGACAAGGATGTTTTCAAGTACCATTGAGTATAGGAAGGCATGTATTCCCAACGGATTTAATTATTCTGGAATCCCAAGGTCTGGATGTGATTCTTGGTATGGATTGGCTGTCGATGTATGGAGGAAACATCGATTGCGCCAGTAAGACAATTTTGCTTACCACACCAGAAGGAAGAAGGATCAAGTATGTATCCCAGCATGTGCCAAACAGGACACAAGTGAATTGCTTATCAGGAGTGGTGCAGGAAGAAGTACCAGTGGTGAAGGATTTTCCTGATGTATTTCCGGAAGAGTTGCCAGGCATGCCACCGGATAGAGACATTGAGTTTTGATTGAACTATTGCCAGGAACAGGCCCGATATCGAAACGACCATACAGGATGCCAACACAAGATTTGGCAGAACATCAGAAGCCAGCAGGATTGTTACAACCGTTGCCGATACCCGAATGGAAGTGGGATAAACTAGGCATGGATTTCATCACAGGTTTGCCAAAGACCCGTTCAGGATATGACTCGATTTGGGTTATAGTCGACCGTTTAACAAAGGTAGCTCATTTCATTCCAGTCAAGACTACCTATAGCAGTGCTAAGTTGGCAAAGATATACATGACCAGAATTGTGTGTTTACATGGAGTTCCGAGGAGTATCGTATCAGATAACGGTTTCGTCCCATGACAACAGTTACGAAGTTGGAGACCGTCAATTGTTTGGACCAGATTTGATTAAGGAGTCTGAACAGAAAGTTAAGTTGATTCGCGACAGGCTCAAGGTAGCCCAGTCTAGACAGAAAAGCTATGCGGATTCAAAACGCAAAGCGGTAGAATATGAAGTTGGAGACAGAATTTATCTTAGAGTATCCCCACTTCGAGGAGTTAAGCGTTTTGGAGTTAAAGGAAAGTTAGCACCACGTTTTGTTGGACCATATAGGATTTTGCAGCGCATGGGAGAAGTCGCTTATAAGTTGGAATTACCAGAAGGACTGTCAGGAGTTCATGACGTGTTCCATGTTTCTCAGCTAAAGAAATGTCACGCCGAGATGGCGGAAGTACCGTTAAGAGACACAGTGCCACTGGAAGCAATTCAGTTGAAGGATGACTTGACATATGAGGAAAAACCTGTTAAGATTCTCGATTATGCCAGCAGAGTTACCCGCAGCAAAGTTATCAAGTTTTGTAAAGTTCAGTGGAGCCACCACACTGAGGATGAAGCCACCTGGGAAAGAGAGGAAGTTTTGCTCAAGGACCACCCTCACCTATTTTCTAGCCAACCCGAATCTCGAGGGCGAGATTCATCTTAAGGGGGTAGGTTTGTAACATCCCAAATTTTCAATTTGGAATGTTATACATTAGGTCATCATGCATACCATGTTTTTCTCGCATTTTCCGATCCTAGAAAATTTCACGCAACTCAAGGACCCTCGGAGAGAGTTGGAAGTTTCATTATTTTCATATTTGGGATTTCTCAAATTTTGAAAATAGGATCATTTGGATTTATTTAATTATCTTCATAAAGTTTTCCTATAAAAATTTTGAGAGAGGGAATAATATGACTTTCCCAAATTTAGGAAAAAATGAAGATTTAATAAATAAACCCATTTTGATTTTGCCGGAGTTTTATTTGCGTTTTATTTGCCTTAGGGAAAAATGCGTGTTTAAAAAAAAATTGCATTTAGGCCCCGAGTAAAGTTCATTTCTGTTCGACTCATTTTTAGGAGTCGGGGAAAGTTTACTGTATTAATTTTGGAGTTCGTTTAGATTTTTTTTATTTTGTCGCTCTGCGCGCGAGACCGTTTAAAAAAAAAAAACTGCAGCGCCTTGGGCCAAAGGCCCAAGCTGCTAGCCGCCGGCCGGCCAAGGCCAAGGCCACCGCGCGCGCACGCACCAAGGGGGCCAGGGAGCCACTCCTTTTTCCTTGTCCTAGTAGGACTCTTTTCCTACTTCGTTTATTCCGTATCTAATCCTAGATCTATTCCTAATCCTAATCTATTTCTTGCCCCCTACCCCAAGCAAAAACCCTCCCCTCCCCAATATAAATACCCAAGCACCCCCCCCTCTAAACCATCAAACCAACACCTCTCCTCTCCTCCGCCTCACCACCGCGCCACCCAACGCCGCCGCCGCCTCACCACCGCGCCACCCCACACCCAACGCCGCCGCCGCCTTACGCCGCCGCCGGAGCCCCTCGCTCTTCGAGGTACTAGCCCCGCGCCGCGTCACCTTTTCTTTTCTCGGATCGTTTTCTTCTAATCGTTCCGATTCTTTTCTTCTCTAAACCGTTCCGGTTTTCTAGATCAGTTTTTCGTTCGGATTTCTTCTCCGAAACCCTAGATCGGATTCGTTTTCTTCTCCGATTTAGTTGCCTTTTTACCGTTCGCCGGACCGTTCGTCCTAACGAACGTGATCACCGGATTCTTCTAGGTTAATGAACGTCCGTTCGTTTAACCGTTCGTCGTTCTCTTTTCTCGTCGGATTTATTCCGCGATTCTTCCGATCGTGATTTCAGATCCGATCTTCTTTCTAGTCTATCTTCTTGCTCGTTTATCGGAATCAGGTGATTCAAATGCCTGGAGTTTCGCCTCGAAACCGCCGTTCCGACTAACCAACTTAAACTAAGTTTTTTTACTGTAAAATTTTGACCTAGTTTCAACTTGCTAGAACCGAGTTGTTTTCTTTCGTCGTTTGACTTTCGATGCTTTATTTGATTCGATTCTTTTGCAACCAGGGTTCTTAATTTGAACTCTCTGGTTAGATCTTTTATTCGAGATTTCCCTGTGCATTAGATGAGTACTTATTGTATGCTTGTTGTTTGTCTGCGATAGATTACCCGGATTGCGCCGCTTGTTACTTCGAAACCCTAGGACTCGCGGATCATCAGCAAGGCAAGTAACACTTGATCATATCTTTCCTACTACCCAGTTTTATTGCATTAGATCAAACCCTCAAACACTTGCATTGTTAGGATCTAATTAAATTGTGGGTTGGGAAGTAGAATTGAGGTAGTACCTATTACCTGTTACTTATGAAACCTTGGGAGTTACTTCTACGTTTGCTTATTATGCGATGCTATGCTAGTAGACGTGGATTGGGTGAGTGAATATCCATGACAGATGTGAGATTGTTAATTAATGGCTTATCTAAGGTGGCAACCTAAACACACATCTGGGTGGATTGAGGCACCTGATGTCTATCAGGACTTGCCTGTTTTTTTTTGGACCGCCACCCAGGCTCAAACGGATCATAAGATCTTTCATGCTAGAAACTTCCGTGTGCAGCCACATGCTACTATGGGCTCTAGCATAGTTGACTAAGTTGTGCGAACTCTTACGGGGTGGACTAGCAGATGTAGGGGATGTAGGTGTACCGGTCTACCCCACATGTAAGGTGCTAGTGCTTCTGAAAGACTATGTCTCGGTCATCCGTTTCTCAAACACCATGTAGTGCGAGAAAACAAACGGAGGCGATCGAGTCATGTGGGGAAAAGTGCGCAAACCTCTGCAGAGTAACAAACTAATCATGATTAGCCGTGTCCCCGGTTATGGACATTTTGAGTATCTAGTACTTGAATATCTTTGTGAATCTCAACATGTTACCTCTAATAAAAGCTATTGGGTTTTAATGAGTACTTTTAAATTGGGATTGAGGATGCTGTCAACCATTCTCAATGTTTAACAACCACCATGATAGTTAAACAAAATTATTCCTTTGATGTAGGGAAAAATTGGCTTTTCGCAAAACTGTAACCATAGAGCCTTACCACCAGCCATAATGCATGTAGTATAGGCTTATTGTTTCATTACTCTCTATGTGTTACATTGCCAGCATATTCCATGTGCTGACCCGTTTTCGGGCTGCAACATTAATGTTGTAGACTTTTCAGACGACGATTGAGGTGCGTTTAGGTCGTGGTTCTATACTCAGTGATGCCGATGGAGTTGATGGACTCACTTATCTTCCAAGCTTTCCGCTGTTATCGATATTAGATGGCCTTCAGCCATATTTATTGTAATAAGTTCTTTTTCAGCCATCGATGTAATAAGTGTGTGATTGCAACTCTGCTATAAAACCTCGATGTACTGTGTGGTGTCAGCATTACTGATCCAGGGATGACACCGTAGCACAGTAGACGTGATCCATTCGGGTCAGGTCGCTACATGTTGTTGCTGGTGTCGTTGTTATTGTTGTTGTTGTTCTTGTTCTTGTTGTTGTTGTTGTTGTTGTTCTTGTTGTTGTTGTTGTCGTTGTTGTTGTCGTTGTTGTTGTTGTCGTTGTTGTTGTTGTCGTTGTTGTTGTTGTCGTTGTTGTTGTGGTTGTTGTTGTGGTTGTTG
>NW_021262776.1:0-1593 GCF_002162155.2 Triticum dicoccoides
AAAAATCACGAACCACCGATATGTTACTAAGCTCGAGAACAATCTCGCTTTTGAGGGCAAGACGATATGATCAAATGAGTGAGGACTTGACAAGATCCTAACTCATCAATCGAAGGGTGCACCGAAATAAGGACTAGGTAGCACGATCAGTCTTAGAAGGATGATTCAAAAACCAACACGCTAAGAATGAAATTATTGTCCCTTAACTACCAAGCAACGAGGTTGCTGGGAGTATTGATTTCACACATCACAATTCATTTGTCGGTATTCCGGTTGCATCAACACGATGGCCGAGGAATGACTAATGATGGTGAGAAGTATTACTACGTCAAAATTCATGAAAGTTGGTGCAGTTCTCATGACAATTCTGACATGAAGGGGGTAATACTCCAAGGTAGAACAGAACCAAAAGCTGGATTGGCAATTTGATCTGCGGAGCACAACTTCTTTGACCCAATCCTAGATATCAATGAGGTACTGGAGTTTGTTTCTCCAAGTCATTCAGGACAGAATGGCTTGACGGACCACAAGGGTAATAGGCATCGATAAACGAACGCACGCATACTCTTGACTATCAATTGATAGACGAAGGTCAGTAGACAACTAAAGAGGGACAACTCAAAGGAACACACGATTTTCTGAGTTGTGGATGCATGGTTTGGCATGTCGAACGAATTCAACATTTCTTCCAGATAACCCATGCAGAGAGGTAGGACTGGCAGAGTCACAATTTATGAATGGAGATCTCCTCAAGAGTACTCTAATTGTGATCTTTTGATCCAATAAACATCTGCCATAAGCGGTTCATAGTATTTGGAAGAAGGAAATACCACGGACCTCGAGGACTATCGCAAAGTTACTAATATCCTGAAGGAACTAGCAACACTATCAACATGAAGTAAGTAGAGTGAATCTCGGGTTCAAGAACCCAGGAACAGAATACCTATTACTAAGTAGCATCACGGGATGCTTTCGAGAATGATGGCCAGAATCATCACACTGGGAACACAGATCACGGCTAGACTACTAGATGATCCCCTAAGACACCTAGGGTCATAATAATATCTCCAACATATATGTCAAGGTAACAGAGTACCTCAACTCACTGATTAGTGTGGTTAATCTGGCCCATGGGAACATTGAAACGGGAATAAAGGATTTGCAAATGCATCAGACTACTTAGAAACCTGGGATGACTCGGACAGCATAACGGCTGTAAATGCTCAAAAAAGATTTGAGACATTCACAAAAATGGTGGCATAACCACTCAAAAGCACAATATCAAGGTTTCGAGATCAACAGTTAACATACAGAGGTAGTATAAACTGAACTGAGGCTTGAATCCAACAATCTTATAAGTCCACTGATTAGTAACACGTGATCCTAATAGAAAGAAGAGATAGCCTAGTTCTTAATCCCCGTAGGAAAGATAAGATGACTCAGATCAGAAGGGCATAAGGTATAAGGAGTAAAAGAGCCTTACGTTCCATCCCACAATCAATTCCCTTATATAACTACGGAATTTCTAGACTCAACTTCGACCAGTTTGGCTTGGTAATCCTACAGACAGTCAAGCTCTGATACCAACGCTGT
>NW_021262777.1:0-3118 GCF_002162155.2 Triticum dicoccoides
CCCCCCCTTATTTTTTCTAGGTCAAAATGACTTATATACCAGAAGATAGGCACCGGTGGTGGGCCGAAGAGGGCACAACCCACCAGTGCGCGCCTAGGCTCCCTACGCGCCCAAGTGGGTTGTGGCCACCTGGTGGGTGTGACGCCCCCGATTCAATTGTACACTAATCATACACGCAAATGTGTACAATCAAGATCAGGGACTCACAGCAAGATATCACAACACAACTCTAGACACAAATTAAAATAATACAAGCTTTATATTACAAGCCAGGTGCCTCGCGGGCTCGAATACATCAGCTTGAATACAACGAGTCAGCGGAAGCAACAATATCTGAGTACAGACATAAGTTAAACAAATTTGCCTTAAGAAGGCTAGCACAAAAGCAACATGATCGAAAAGGCAAGGCGTCCTACCTAGGAGCCTCCTAACTACTCCTGGTCATCGGCGTCCGTCACATGGTAGTAGGCACCCTCGGGGTCGTAGCAGTCGTCAAAGGTGGCATCTGGCTCCTAGACTCCACCATCTGGTTGCAACAACCAGAAAGAAGAAAGAAGGGGGAAAAGGGGTAGCAAAGCAACCATGAGTACTCATCCAAAGTACTCACAAGCAAGGATCTACACTACTTATGCATCAGTATCAATGAAATGGTAGTATCTATGGACTAACTGCAGAATGCCAGAATAAGAGGGAGAGAAGCTAGTCCTATCGAAGACTAGCATCTTCTGGAAACCACCATATTGCAGGAACATGAGGGAGTACAGTAGTGTCGTGGTGGGTGCACGGAAGATGGCAAGGGATGTCTAAAGAGAGGAGGAGGCTTGACGGCGCTGGTGGGCTCCAGAGGCGAGGTTGGCATGAGCGGGCGCTGGACGCCGGACATACCCAGGTTCGGGGCTCTCCGGAGAGATAACACCCCTAGTCCTGCCTAGTGTAGTTGGATGTTCGATAGTACAATGTTGCTCCTGGAGCTGTATGGGGGAGGGAAGGAAGCTGGCCAAGGCTTGGGCTGCTCCTTCTCTCTGGTATCGCTGTTTCGGTGGTTAGTTCTGTGCTTGCTTGTCTTTCTCTCGTTAAATGCCTATATGAGCGTGGGCTCCTGGGGGGGTTTATAGACAAACCCCCCAGGGGTACAATGGTAATGTTATAAGTCGGTGGGTCCGCATTGTCGGTGTATGGGGACCCGGGCTGGGTCCCGCTGAGGGCTTGCGGTTCCCTGGGTTGCCCTAGGCGCGGGCCCCGCATGCCTAGGGGGACTGTGCACCGTCTTGTCGATCTTCAAGGCGTGGCCGAGTCGAGTCGTGTACAGTGGCTCTCCATCAGGTTGCCGCTTGCTGTCATCAGCGGTTAGGGCGGGGGCACTGTAGCCACGCCGGCCCGGGTCAGTGGGTAGGTGAGGGGCACTATTGCCACACTCCGGCTGACCAGAGGCATGGGCGGGGCTCTGTTGCCTTGGTCATTGTTGATTGAAGACTCGTCCCATCATACGGCCTGGATGAGACGGGAGCTAACCCATGGCCGGATTGCAGAACACGCCACGGGTGGAGCTGGCTTGTTGAGGAAGCTTTGGTGGTGCCGGGTTCGGCGCTCTTGCGCTAGTTGTTCAGGCCGAGTCGTCACGTCTTGCCGGGTCGGAGAGTTTGGTCGGGTTGTGGGGCTTGGCCGGGTCGAGTGACCTGGCCAAGCGCATGCCGGTTTGAGGGGTGGTGCCAGCCCCGTTGTTTTTGAAGAGGATCTGGGTTCCGTTGCCCGTCCGGGGTCCATCCCCCCGACAGTACTCCCCGAAGCTGTGAAGGTCCGCCGTCTTCAGATGAGTGGGACTTCGCAGTTTCTCCCTTAAGCAAGGCGGATTCTGCGAGTGCCGGGTCCGGCAACACCCGCTGTGTGCCGATTTTCCCGAAAATCGGATCGCGGCATCCCGGTCCTGACGGGAACCGAGGAGTCCGTCGAAGGGGCCTGAAATCTTGGGGCAATCCCACGGGCTTCGCGCGGGCACCACGTGGTGCCCGGAAATTGGAGGGGCCTGACAGGCCACACGCGTGACGGGACTGGGCGACGGGCTGGGGCCCGCCACCGCGCGCCCTTGTCCCATTCATGCGGATTTATTGCGGCGCCCGGGGCTGGTAGCTCTTCCCCGGGAAGTTACTACGCGTGTACGTGCGCACATATCGCAGTGTAGTGGAACGGGCGCTTGCAGATGATCCCACTCCCCTACGTTCAAATCGAGGGTTATAAATTGAGGACGGCAGGGGGGCAGCGGACATCATTCTCGCTCACGCCCTCCTGTCCCTTTGCTCTTGCTCCGCTCTTTGCAACCGATGCACTGCGACGCCCGTTGCTCCGAGGAAACTCCTTCGCCGTCCATCTTCTTTCTCCCTCCTTCGATCATGGTGTTTATGGTATAATTTGGCTACTTAGTATGTGATGAGCCAAATTAAATCAATGATTTAACAAGCTGATCGGTTAATGCATTGTTGAAGTACTTGCCACAGGAAATTTCATGGAAGGTGAAGATACAAGTCCTAAGAAGAATCATATGATATACTGGACCATCGGCGTGATGCATGCAAGTGATATATATCTACGTATATGAAGAAGTATGCTTAGTCCTGATGGCCATTATCCAGTTTAATTTGCGACGTTGCCAGAATATTTAATATTTAGGGTTTAGGGTTTTATACATATGCTTAGACACTATATTTAGTGTGATGGCGACGTGGCCGGAATACTTTATTCATATATGCAAGACTGCATGTATGTGGATATGGCCTAGATTTGTTATGTACTTAGATTGGCAAGTATATTTTTTGTAGAAGTATGCTACATGGTAACCGAATCAAGAAAGGCTAGTCCTGATCGGTTTTAGCTTCAGAGTTGTAATCTTATACACCAAGTCCAGCGTGCCGTATATATGTAAGGCCATGGCCGATTGGAAAACCCCATGCAATCGATCTATCAATACAAACTACTTTTTCACGTACGTCTATTTTCTATCGCTACTTCCTGCCGAGCCCTAGCAGCCCTAGGGTTTGGTTGATCTTTGCCGTTTTGCGCTGTAAAACGGTCGTTTCTCCTCCACGAAAGCGAGGAAATCTTTTTTGCTTTGCTCGTAAAGAAA
>NW_021262777.1:9089-17018 GCF_002162155.2 Triticum dicoccoides
TAACCTTGCAGGGAAAATTGAATCGTTTGTTCCTCTACTTCGGCTAAAGAATGAAGCCGAATTTACTTGGGGGGCAAAGCAACGATATGCTTTCAATAATATAAAGCAATGCTTGTCAAATCCTCCAATATTGCGGGTGTCGTTGTCAAAACCGGCGGATCTCGGGTAGGGGGTCCCGAACTGTGCGTCTAGGCGGATGGTAACAGGAGACAAGGGACACGATGTTTTACCCAGGTTCGGGCCCTCTTGATGGAGGTAAAACCCTACGTCCTGCTTGATTGATATTGATATTGTGGATGTTTACAAGAGTGGATCTACAACGAGATCAAGGAGGCTAAACCCTAGAAGCTAGCCTATGGTATGATTGTTGTAATGTATGTCCTATGGACTAGGGCCATCCGGTTTATATAGACACCGGAGAGGGCTAGGGTTACATAGAGTCGGTTACAATGGTAGGAGATCTACATATCCTTATCGCCAAGCTTGCCTTCCACGCCAAGGAAAGTCCCATCCGGACACGGGACGAAGTCTTCAATCTTGTATCTTCATAGTCTTGGAGTCCGGTCGATGATGATAGTCCGGCCGATGATAGTTCGGCTGATGATGGTAATCCGGCTATCCTGTCACCCCCCCAATCCAGGAGTCCCTCAGTAGCACCTGAACCAGGCTTCAATGACGATGAGTCTGGCGCGCATATTGTTCGGCATTGCAAGGCGGGTTCCTCCTCTGAATAATTCATAGAAGATTGTGAACACCAGGATAGTGTCCGGCTCTGCAAAATAAATTCCACATTCCACCATAGAGAGAATAATATACAAATATACACAAGTTCAATCTGCTGACGTTTTTTGCGGCGTGACATCACACCACTACCAAGCCATTATGTTTTTTTATTTTACCACCTCAGCGCATTTAGCGAAGCGGTTGCACGTCTTGTCGAAGCAGAGATCGTGTTTCCCCTTAATCCGGGATTCTCATCAATACGGACGTGGGTAACCCAACCGTGCCATTGATGGTGACGCTTGGGAGATAAGCGAGTTTTACCAGGCAGGTGGGGACGCATAGTCTTCGTCCGCCTAAATATAAGGGATAAGGATTCACCTTTTCACCTACGCCTTCTTCCTCCTTTGCTCATCCATCTCCGCGAACTTGAGCTCCAGCGCCCAAGTTCGCGCATCTCGTCTCGACCTTCTCCGACCATGTCCGGAGCGGGAGGCAAGTGGATGACCTCCTCCGTTACAGAGGAGCACATCGAAAGGCTGTGCGGCGCCGGCTATCTGTCCGGCGACATCGCGCACCGGCTGCCCGACGAGGGGCAGCTCATCCCCACCCCCAGGCCCCATGAGAGGGTCGTTTTTCTTCCCCATTTCCTCCGCGGACTGGGCTTTCCACTTCACCCCTTTGTCTGGATGCTCATGTTCTACTACGGCCTGGATTTTGATGATCGTGGAATCCGTCAAGGGATGGCAATCGGGGTGGTTCTATATCACCGTGCCGCGCGACCCTACATGGGCGGCGGCCCCCGAGTTCAGATCTGGTATCCCCACGCAGCTCACCTCCTGGAAAAAGAAGGGCTTGCTGTGGGATAGTTCGGAGGAGGTGACGGGACTCCAAGCCTGTATCTAGAAGCTGGTGAAGAAGCTCAGGCTCGTTAACGTGGTCCAAGTCATGCTCGTCCGCCGGATTCTCCCATGCCAAGAGAGGGCATTCAATCTGTGGGAGTTTGATCCGGAACAGCACCAGGCATTGAGCGGGCTCTTCGACACGACGTACGAAGGTGCCTGGAGGGTGCTGTTTAAGGGCGCCAAAGCCCCCACATCCGCGACTGAAGATCGCGGATTCCGCTCGCAGCGCCAAGCTGACGAGGTAAGTGATTCTACCCCTTTACGGGACACTTGCTTTTCATAGTTTGACTCTATGCAGGTTTTGATTTCCCCCTTTCCTTTGACAGGACTGGATGAGGAAGGCGGAGCAGATCAACTGCCTGGCTCCCATGCCAGAAGACCCAATAGACACTCGCACGTGGTCCCGGCACCGCACGTGGTGCCGGACAAGAAGGCCAAGAAGGAGTCCACGGGTACTCGAAAGAGTTCCCGTTTTCAGGTGTCCGACAACTCCGAGGCGGACTCCTCCCCCGAAAACGAGGAGGAGAAAGAGGACTCTCTCCTAGAGGAGGGAGAGAGGAAGAGGAAGGCTTCCCCAACAGGGGAGGCCGAAGGGTCCAAGAAGGGAAGGACTATTCCCCCGGACAGCTCCGCCAACATCAACGTTGGCGAGGAAGAATGGCCTTCAAGGGCCAGGCCTCCGGCGAGATCGTAAGTACCCAGATTCCTGAATGATTTATAATTTCTTGTTATGTCACATAGCGTCCTTCTAATGCCGCATATTGCCTACAGTCCGGCCGATGATGATCTCCCCGCTTCATCGAGCGGGTCATTGGCTCCGTCGGATGTGGACTCCATCCCGGCGGCCTCCACCCCTCGCGCCACTGAGGACGCCGAGGTGGGGTCTCAGGAAGGGACCCATCAGGGGGAGGCTCCGGAGGCACCACAAGGCGGCCTCCCGGACTTTGCGCCGCACTCCACATCGGAACCCGCAGTGGTTCTAGAGTCCGGCCGGCGGCCCCTTTGCAAGAAGGGCAAGACCATGACGCTGGCGGCCTCCGTCCAACCGGAGGCGCCGGACAGTTTGTTGGAGGCGCTCCAAGGCGCTTCCATCAAGGAAGAACACCGCACTATCATGAGTGCGGTGATTCAGAAGGTGCAGCTCGCCAAGAGCGGGCTGTCCGAAGCCTGCAGTAGCCTTCTAACAGGCTTTGAGGTAAGAAGTTAAAATTATGTAATGTAATACCGCATAGATAGTAGCCCCTGATGCTCGGTTCGGTGTTCGAAAAGAAAAGCCAGATTGAGAATCTGAAAAAAAAAGATATACGCAGGGTTGCTAAAAAATTATGTCAATATGGGTGTGTAGGCTGCACTGCTGACCTCTGCCGCACTGACTGCGGAGGTCGGTGCTTTGAAGCAGGAGCTTGAGCGGTCTGAGCAAGAGCTCGGCCGTGCCAAGAAGCAGCTCTAGGACAAAGAAGGTGAGTTACACCACTTTGAATAGTTACCTTACAGAAAAGGATTTAGGTTGCAATAAAAAAATAACAAGGATAACATGGGTACCGCAGGGGCAAACGAACGAGGTGGCAGCCCTGAAGGAGGCCATGTCCGCGGCCGAACATAATGCGGCCGTGGAACGGATGGAGCGAGAAAAGCAGGAGGCGCAGGTGGCGGTGGTTCGGCAAGAGCTCCAGGCTCTCATGGAAAAGCATGAGAGTTTGGAGCGTGACTCCAAGACTCGAGAGTCCGAGCTTGCCTCGGCTCTCGAAAGTGCCAAAGCCGCCAAGGCCGAGGCCCATAAGGCCCTTCAGGAGGTGGAAGATGTGAAGAAAATAGCGGCGGGTAAGGCATTTTTCATGCAAAGCAAGCATGTTAATGTAAACTACCTCACACTTACCCGAATTCGGAGCTCTCCAGGGGCGTTTGCAGATTTGCCTCGTAGTGTATCCGATGCCGCCGTATTCTACCGTGGCGAGGAGGGAAGCTCAACGGAGAAGGTCTTCTGGTCTCAGTATGCTGAGCCCGGCCATTCGGTGCCTCCTAGCGACCAGCTGAAGCAGCTGGTCGAACTCCACAAGGTAGCCGAGGAGGCCATGAAGGGCCTCATAGTCCGGTTGTGGCCTGGAGAGGCCATGCCCGGGAGCTATTTCAGCCTCGTACGACGGCTGGTGGATGCATGCCCCTGGGTGGAGGTCATCAAGCGCTCCGCCTGTATTGAAGGTGCTCGTCGGGCCCTTGCCCGCGCAAAAGTGCATTGGGGCAAGCTGGATGCAGAGAAACTGATCACTGACATGCCGCCAACGGGCAAGGAATATCGTACGCCCGAAATGTACTATAAGACTATCCTGAAGGGTGCCCGCAAGATTGCGGATGAGTGCCCTCGAGATGTAATTATTGAGTAAACTCGCTATGTAGTATCCTGTGCACTTGAAAACGTTGTTCATACGTGCTAAGCAACGCTTGTTTTAATTTAAAATATTACCTTCCGTACGGCTGCTTATAAAATCTGAGAGATGGCAAGTCGTTGGCTTCAGCCCCCATGGCACTAGTGCTGGGGTGTTCGGGATAAACTTGAGCACTCTTGTTCCCATATTTGGGTCCATCTAGGGAGGCGCTCAACACAACGAACAAGGCAACCGGACTTATAATGCTTGAACACTCTCACTTAGCCATAGAATTTTATAATTTTAAATTTCGGCGAAGCCCCTAGTATTCGGAAGACCGAATTTGGGGCGCTATCCACGCCTTCATCGGACATTATCCGGAACTTCGCTCGAAGCGGCGTAGGCCTTTAAGGACCCGAAAAAACCTCTCGAACAGCGACCAGTCTCTCGCCTTATCATGACGGTCAGTTTTATCACGACTCGGACCTCGGCCTAGACCCGAACGATGCCGAAGGCTTGGCCTGGCGGGACAGGAACAGGGCCGAGGTGGAGCTGGAGGTGCCGTCGGTCCGGGATTGGCCTGGCGCGAGATGCCGTAGGGCACGGTGGTGGCAGTGACGGTCTTTGAGCCGTCGTCGGTGAGGGAGCGCGGCAGTGAAGGCCGGCTGAGGTGGTGATCCTTGACCGGGAGGTCGTGGAGGTGGAGGATGATACCCCGCCGCGGGCGGACGCAGTCGAGCGAGCGGATACTGATGGTGGTGGAGGCGGCACCGTTTTGGAAGTGCGGGCGGCGGTGCCGGAGGCGCAGCCGATGTTGGAGGAGGCACTGCGAGCGGCTGTGCCAGAGGCCACCCTGGCAGCTGCGCCGGTGGTGGCGCAGCAGGCCGTCCTGGCGTCCGGACCAGAGGCAGCGACACAGGGCGTCCCGGCGTCTGGATCATCAACGGCACCAGGAGGGGCGTCGGAGGAGGTGCTGGCCACGTCGAGAGTGGCTAGTGGGGAGCACGCCTTGGTGCCCCGGCAAGGAGGGTGCCGGGCCGCCGCGCCGCAGCCGGCGCGGAGCGGGGCCGCCGTGGACTTCGGGCCTCAGACCCAGGAGGAGACGGCGTTGGACGCTGTCAGCCGCCGCTTTCGTGGCCGGACGGACCAGCTCGAGGCCTTCGTCAAGGGCGAGGTGTAACGGACGCGCGACCTGGAGCACGCCGTTTTAGTAAGCCTTCTCTTTCTTATAATTTCTTCTTTGTGGGGGCGCACCAGCGCACCCACTGGGTGTAGCCCCCGAGGTTTGGGCCAACTACATAGTAGTTGGGTCGAATCTTCAGAGTGTTGGCCTTGTTCTGACCTCCGCCTTCTTCAGCATATCGCCGCCTTCCGGGTCGCCGCCTTCAACCATCTTTTGTGCAAGCTCCTGGAGCTCAAGGAGCAGCTCGCCGTCAAGGAGGAGGAGCTTCGTGTCGCCGCAGGTATCGTTGTGCTCTTTTCTAGTGGGGGCGTGCTAGCGCACCCACTGCGTGTAGCTCCCGAGATTCGGGCCAACTATGTAACAGTTGGGCCAAATCTTAAGTCTTGCTTTCTTATTTGCTGAATCCTTCTTTTTCGCAGCCGAGGTGCTGTCCTGGCGGACTCGTCTGTTCTGGGCCAGTCATCACTGTCACGCCCAATATGCGACCCTATCCAAGAGGAACTCAAAGGTCCCACCAAGGATAGACCCGCATATTGAAACGCTTTTGCAAGGTGGATATCATTACATCAACATTACATAAATAGTTGGGGATACATACAAGAGGCATACAATGCCACACAAATACAACATCATCTTACATAAGAGCAACATCCGACTACGGATGAAACACAAACAGAAAACTCAAACGACATCCACCCTGCTAGCCCAGGCTGCCGACCTGGAACCTATCCCCTGATCGAAGAATAAGCAGAAGAAGAACTCCAAAACAAGCAAGCATCGCTCTCGCGTCAACATCATCGCATAACCTGTACCTGCAACTGTTGTTGTAGTAATATGTGAGCCACGAGGACTCAGCAATCCCATTACCATGGGTATCAAGACTAGCATAGCTTAAAGGGAAAGGAAGGGGTAAAGTGGTGAGGTTGCAGCAGCGACTAAGCATGATATGGTGGCTAACATACGCAAATGAGAGCGAGAAGAGAAACAAGCGGAACGGTCGTCAACTAGTAATGATCAAGAAGTGATCCTGAGCTCCTACTTACGTCAAGCATAACCCAAAGACTGTGTTCACTTCCCGGACTCCTCTGAGAAGAGACCATCACGGCTACACACGCGGTTGATGCGTTTTAATTCGGATCTGGTGTCAAGTTATCTACAACCGGACATTAACAAATTCCCATCTGCCACTTAACCGCGGGCACGGCTTTCGAAAGATAATACCCTGCAGGGGTGTCCCAACTTAGCCCATGATAAGCTCTCGCGATCAACGAAGGATATACCTTCTCCCAGGAAGACCCGATCAATCTCGGAATCCCGGTTTACAAGACATTTCGACAATGGTAAAACAAGACCAGCAAGACCGCCCGATGCGCCGACATCCCGATAGGAGCTGCACATATATCGTTCTCAGGGCAACACCGAATAAGTTAAGCGTACAGGTACCGACGTAACCCAAGTTGCCAAGGGATGGTCCCGCACGATGCTCTAGTTTGGACCAACACATAGACAAGCATTGGCCGCCAGGGGGGGGCTATAATAAAGATGACCCTCGAGAGAGCGACTCCCAAGGGAAAAGTAGGTGGTGGTGAAGCAAATGGTAAAACCAAGGTTGGGCCTTGCTGGAGGAGTTTTATTCAAAGCAAACTGTCGAGGGGGTCCCATAAATCACCCGACCGCGTATGGAACGCAAAATCTGGGAACATAATACCGGTATGACAGAAACTAGGGCGACAAGTGTGGAACAAAACACCAGGCATAAGGCCGAGCCTTCCACCCTTTACCAAGTATATAAATGCATTAATAATATAAGAGATATTGTGATATCCCAACATAACCCTGTCCACCATGGAGCAATCTTCAACTTCACCTGCAACTAGCAACGTTATACGAGGGGCTGAGCAAAGCGGTAACATAGCCAAGCAACGGTTTGCTAGGAATGGTGTCAAAGGTTAGAGGTTCATGGAAATTTGGGAGGCTTGAAGAGCAAATGATAGGTAACGCAACATAGCCATAGAACGAAGCAACTAGCATAGCAATGATAGTAGTGAGATCCAAGGTGACGGTCATCTTGCCTGAAATCCTGCTAGGAAGAAGAACGAGTCCATGAAGAAGATGAAGCCACGAAGACGAACCACACGTAGACGAACGAATCCTCACGATCGCAATGAAACGGGAACTAGCGAGAAGAAGCGCACAACACGGTAAACACACCACCCATAGAAAAGACATGATGCACAACAAGCATGATGCATGACAAAGCTACATGAAGCTACTCATGGCAAGAGACGATGCAAACAAGAGCAACACACCAAAGCAAGTTTAAATGAGGCCGGGAACAACATATAACAATTCCGGTAAGTCCTCATATGCATATTTCGAAATTGGTCCAGATCTGAATAAACCTTATGTTCAAGTTGTTAAACAGCAAGTTAAGATACACCAAGATGATCTACACGAAATTCTAGTCAAGTTACATATAAAGTTCATTTAGTTCGGAGCTACGGCCTAGAAGATATGAACAAAACAAGTTAAACATGGCATTGATGCAAAATGCATACAAACATCAAGCAAACACTCTCAAACAAGGATGCAACATGTTAAGATGAAGCTACATGCAAAATCAAGCAAGTTTCATATAGAGCACAATCGAAACGGAGCAAGGGTTCAACACACACCCTCTATACAAGTTATAGCAACAATATGTCCAAAACAGCAACTAGACATATTGCAAGCATCAAAACAAAATGCTACAGCATCT
>NW_021262777.1:18761-45279 GCF_002162155.2 Triticum dicoccoides
CGACCGGAGTTGGGGGAGCCTCGGGGCGGCGGCGGCAGAGGGCGCCAAGCGGGGGATTCGGGCGGCGGCGCGGATCTGGGCCGCGGGGACCCGCAGCGGGAGGCGAGGCGGGCACGGAGCTCGCCAGCGGCAAGGCGAGGTCGCCGGCGGGAGGCGCGAGGCGGCGGGGCTTGCGGGGCGCAGGGTGGCGCGCGCGGGCCTGGGCGGGCCGCGCCTGGGTCCTGCGAGCCGCGGCGGCGCGGACACGTGGCGAGGTGGGATTGGCTGCGGGCTGCGGCGAGGTGTTACGCAAGGGGAGGAGTGCGTGGCCTCAGACGCCTGGCTGTCGAAGCAGAGGAGCGGGACGACGCTGCAGCTATTGTCGGCGGCGACGTGGACGCGCAAGGTCGCGGGGAAGTGCTGGTGCTCACGAACCACTCGGGATCGAGTAGAGGGAAGAAGAGGCATGGCCTCGGGTGTCCTCGAGCATGCGGTGCAGCGACGAGGCAAGGCGGAGCGCTTGATGGAGAACAGAGAGGAGGCGGCGGAGGAGATGCTCGGGACCGTCCTGGTCCAGATCGAGCGAGGAAGGAGGGCTCGGGCTGCAGCCATGGCGTGGGAAGCTCCTATAGGGAAAAAGACAGGGAGAAAGATGGTGTGACCAAGAGGAAGACATGGGAAAGGAGAAGGACAGGAAGGAGGGACACTACGGTCCTGCTGGTTGCCGGCGAGGAGCGTCTCGGGGGGCCTCGAGCACGAGGACCGGGGTTGGCTGCTCTGGTTGGTCGGGGATGCAAAACGAGGAGGTGGTTGGTTCGGCCGGGTTGGGTGGATGGATCTGGGATCCCGAGGAAGGAGGAGACCAGGTGGAGCTAGTGGCGGCGCAAGGAGGGGAATGGATGGGACAAGCCCCTAGGATCTAGGGTTAGGCGTCTATTTATACAGTAAGGGGATTAGGATAGGGGTTAATTCGGTCCCTCCGATCGAAATCGAATGGCCCACAATAAATAGGTTAGGGAAGTCAAGGAAGAAACCGAAGATATTTTAGAGATGTTTGGGGATGATCCGGACCCAATGGTAACGACAGCTCGGGTCGGGTCCGGGGGAAGTTTTCGGACGCGCATGCGAGGGGTTTACAAAAGGCCATGGAGACAAGGGGTTTTGATGGGCTCAGAAAAGAGAGAGAAGAGAGCGGCCCGGTTGATCTGAGAGGGGTCAACAGGGGCAAGGAAGAAGAGGCAACTACGAGCGAATGCAAGTTTTATGAAAACGATGCCGATGCAATGCGAATGATGACATGAGATGAAATGCACGCTAAGAACAAAATGCAAAACAAAATACAAAAAGCCAACCACGAAGGAAATATCATATCGCATCTCTGGAAAAGGCAAGAGTTGGAGTTACGAATATGGAAAGTTGTATGCGGGGCGTTACAATCACTATGACCGGCTCGTTGCCGACACCGGCCGTCTTGGTGTCGAGGCGGCGCAGGCGAGGGCGGAGGCGGCCACGGCCCGGCGGTCTCTCGACGAGGTCAACCGGCTGCATGAGCAACTGGCAGGTCACAAGAGCTACCTCAAGGCAGAGGTGGAGCTTCTTAAGGCGGAGGCCGCCAAGGTGGTGGAGGCGCAGCAGGCCCTGGTGCAGGCGGACCAGTAGTGCGGCCAATTTGCTGACGACAAGGGCCGGCTCTAGGCCGAGGTGGATCGCCTGTGGGGGCAGGTCACCACAGCTGAAGGGGCCCGTCAGGACGAGGCCCGTCGCCGCGAGGTAGTCGAGAAGGCGGTCTATGACAAGGACGTCGAGCTGAAGGCGGCCCTTGCCAAGGCGGCCGATCTGGAGAAGGCGCTCCAGGAGCGCGACCGCGCCATTGAACGGGAGCGGCGTGGTATGTTGCTCGAAGCGCAGCACCTGGAAGAGTCCTTCTCTAGTAAGTGCTTTTTCTTGCATTTTTCGGGTCGGGATCTGGCCTTTCGTCCTTGTTGTTCTTCATCTGATATGCTTCTTCTTTTGTGGCAGGGGCCTTCCCGGAGACGGAGCGACTGGCAGAGGAAGCCGTCCGCTATCATCGTGGCGTGACCGGAGTCGTTGGGTTCGGGAAGGATCCGCGGGTGGCGTGGACCTTCCTGGAGAACATCGCTGCCGCTAAGGCCAACCTGCGGGTCTTGGGAACGCAGATGGGGCGGCTGTCCCAGGCCGGAACCACGACGACGACGACCCTTTGGGTGGGCTCCGTCGAGCCGAGCAGCTTCACGCGCCTGGCGTGGTAGTTGGAGATGGGGCCGGACCGGCTTCATGAGTGGCGCGTCTCCGCCGCTCGTGCCTTGCTGAGATGGCGCTCCGGTTCACGCTGTCTTGACATTCGGATCTACACCTGGACGCGTTGATGGGCCAGCGGGCCGGCTCGGAGCAGCTCTTACAGGAGCAGGCCGGCCGGATTGCCTCCCAGGCCAGCTACATCGCCGAGTTCGCCTTCCACGACGAGTTCCACCCGGAGCGGATAGAGGACAGCAGGGTAGTGGACGGCGACGACTACGGCTTGCTTCTCCATGATCCGGAGGGGAGCTGGGAGGAGACGGGCGTCTACCATGATGGGGGTGCTAAGGAGGACACCGATGCCTCGCTGGACCCGGAGGCCGCCAGGGGAGAGCCGTCGACGTTGCGACGCGGCGCTGGAGATGCCTGAGACATTGTATATAAAATTTGTTAAGTAGCAGGTCCACCCACCCATTGGGGTTTTTTAGGGTGTAATGAACTAGGGCCGTGGGTCTTTTCTTAAATATTTGTGTGCAAATGTCGTGAGTGTTTTCGCTCTTGCCTTCCGTTTTTTGGACAGATTTCATGCGCTTTTCCTTTCTCAAACGTCCCCCTCGCGAGTCAGACGGCCGAGGCTCCGGTCTGTGATAAGGAATTCGATTCTTCGAGAGGAGCGCACAGGACTTGGGCCCTTCGAAACGTTGAGCGCGAGCAAAACACCCACTGGGCCGGCTGGCGGCAATCCGGCGAAGCCGGTTGGCAAGCACCAGGTCGTGCGGCTGTTTATTTGATGAGAAGCGTGTCGGGTTGATCGACCCGGCAGCCTCTCACTTGGTGTATTAAGCGTAAAGGAGCTCTGGCCCGTTGTGCTTGCCAGCCAACAGCCAAAGTTGGATCTGTGGCTTTAGGGCGAAGTGGGGGACTGCGGCATCCTAACTGTATCAGGAATCACCAAGTAAGGTGGCTGGGTGGCAACTGAGCCGACCAGTCCCCGAGCCCCTGGGTCCAGCAAGTCAGACCGGTGGCCGGGTTCAGTGGCATAGTGATGCAGGAAAATAGGGACACAATAAATTGGTCGACAAAAGGCAGCCCCCGAGTCTCATTCGGGAACCCCATAGTTTCATGCATTTACAAAAGGCGATGATACATACGCTCGTGCGGCTAACTATAAAATGGGCGGAGGAGTTCCGCTTTCCATGGCCGGGTTGTTTCTTCGCCGGCGGTGTCCTTCATGCGCTTCCCTGACTTGCGTGCATCGATGAGGTAGTAGGTGTTGCGGTCGCGCAAGGCCCTGCTCACGATGAATGGGCCCTCCCATGGAGGGGACAACTTGTGCTGGCCTGCTTGCTCTTGGACCAGTCGGAGGATGAGGTTGCCCTCACGGAATGTGAGGGGTTTGATCTTCTTGCTGTGGTAGTGCCTCATGCCTTGCTGGTAGATGGCCGAATGACTGAGCGCCAGGAGACGTGCTTCTTCGAGCAGGTCGACGCCATCTTCGCGGGCTTCTCTTGCTTCATCTTCGGTGTACATCGCGACACGCAGCGAGTCGAACTTGACATCGGTCGGGATGACGGCTTCGGCTCCGTAGACGAGGAAGAACGAGGTGAACCCGGTCGATCGATTCGGCGTGGTGCGTAGACTCCAGAGAACGGCCGGCAACTCATCGAGCCAGCTGCCGGGTGAGCGGATGAGTGGCTCGACGAGTCGTGGCTTGACGCTGGACAGGATGAGTCCGTTGGCCCGCTCGACCTACCCGTTGGACTGCGGGTATGCAATGGAGGCCAGGTCCAGGCGGATGCTGAAGACAGAGCAGTATTGCTCGAGCGCGCCATTGGCGAAGTTGGTGTCGTTGTCCATGATGATGTTGTTCGGCATGCCGTAGCGCACCGCTATGTCCTTGATGAACAGAACAGCTGTTGGCCCATCCAGTTTCTTGATTGGTCTTGCCTCGGTCCACTTGGTGAATTTGTCCACTGTCACCAGCGGGTGTGTCATGCCGCCTCGACCGGTTTTGAAGGGTCCCACCATGTCGAGTCCCTAGACCACGAAGGGCCAGGCGATCAGTATGGTGCAGAGTGCTGACACTGGCTGGTGGCTGCGTTTGCTGAAGCGCTGGCATCCCTCACACTTGAGGACGAGCGACTCGGCATCTTGGAGGGCCGTGGGCCAGTAGAAACCACGGTGGAACGCCTTGGCCACCAGGGATTGCTAGGCGGCGTGGTGCCCGCACTCGCCCTGGTGTATGTCGAGGAGGATGTCGATGCACTATTCCTCCTCGACGCAGCCCTGGAACATGCCGGTGGAGCTGCGCTTGACGAACTCATTGTTGATGATGTTGTAGGCTGACGCCCGGCGGTGCACTTGCCGAGCTTCGGTCTCGTCCATGGGGAGAACCTTGTTCTCCAAGAATTCTGACATTGGGATTGCCCAAGATGGAGCCGTAACCACGGTCAAGACGGCCACCAGGGTGGGTTCCGAGTCGGCAGCCCCCGGGTCGGTGATGGCGACGGCCGGGTCCGGTGCGATGGTGGCCAGGTCGAGCTGTGCAGCCCCCGGGCCGGGTTCAGTAGTCCCTGGGCCGGGTTCAGCAGCCCCCTGGCCGGCTTGAAGTGCGGTCGGGTCATCTGGAACGTGGATGGACTCGGAGTCTGGCGACGGCTTGATGGACGGCTTGCACAGGTGCTCGAGGGAGACGCCGGAAGGATTCACTTGTCGGGACGAGGCAATCTTGGCGAGCATGTCGGCTGCTTCGTTCTCCGCGCGCGGGACGTGGAGGAACTCGCAGCCCTCGAAGGATCCAGATAGCTTCTGGATGAGGAAGAGGTAGCTTGCCATGTTGGAGTCACGGGCGTCCCATTCGCCAGAGCACTATTGCACCACCAGGTCCGAGTCGTCGTAGCACAGGATGCGCTGGATGTCGAGTTCCATGGCAAGCCAGAGGCCGTGCACAAGGGCTTCGTACTGGGCGACATTGTTGGAGGCGGCGAAGTGGATCTGGAGCGCGTAGCGGAGCCGGTCGCCCTTCGGTGACGACAGTACGATGCTGGCACCTAGGCCAAGTCGCATCTTGGATCCATCGAAATGCATGCGCCAATGCATCGAGTCGGGGAGCGGCGGCAAGTACTGGGTCTCGGTCCAATCGGCGAGCAAGTCGGCCAGGGCTTGAGACTTGATCGTGGTGTGGGGCTCGTAGAGGATGGTGGGGCCGGCTAGCTGGATCGCCCACATGGCGACCCGGCCAGAGGCATCCCAGCACCCGATCATTTCTCCTATTGGCACCGTGCTGACCACGGTGACGACGTGCTCTTGGAAATACTGCTTCAGCTTCTTGGCAGTGAAGTATACGCCATAACACATCTTCTGGTAGTGCAGGTAGTTCTGCTTGGAGATCGAGAGCACCTCACTCAGGTAGTAGACTGGGCGCTGGACGGCTTGGATCTTGCCCTTCTCTGGTCGCTGGACCACCAGCACCGTGCTGACCGCCCGTGAGATCGCGGCTATGTAGAGCAATAGCGGCTCCTTGTCGGTCGGTGTGGCTAGGACTGGTGCGGTGGAGAGCATGCGCTTGAGGTCCTGTAAGGCCTCGTCTACCTTGTCGTTCCATTCGAACGGCCTCGTCTTCTTCATCAGCTGTTACAGGGGTAGCGCCCTCTCGCCCAGCTGGCTTAGAAACCGGCTGTCTGAGGCCAAGCATCCGGTGAATTTCTGGACATCTCGCAGCCGAGCTGGCTTGCGCATGCACTCAATGGCCTTGATCTTCTCCGGATTCGCCTCAATGCCGCGTTCTGAGACGAGGAAGCCGAGTAGCTTTCCGGCCGGGACGCCGAAGACGCATTTTTCCGGTGGTTGATGGCGGAAGCGGTTTGTGATTCATCAGCGTCTATGGGACTCCCTTTCCCACAGGAACAGCTGACCTGGATAACTCCTATCTTCACGAGACTGTTATCACCATTGCGTAGGTTCCGGGGATGTCATCGCAACGCTCCTCTCCATGCAAGAAATCTGGCCAAGACAATAGCCAGGGACAAGCCAGTGAGTAATTTTGAATGTACTCACAAACATTATGAACACAGGTATAATATAAAAAATGATAATCATGCTCTGAAATATTCCATGATCACAACGTCAGTCACAAAATACAATCCATGATGCACGTAAGCAAGTTATTAATATACAACATGAATAGGCAATACTAGAGTAGAAATAGAATGCACCGATTGGGTGTCTGAAGCGACGCCTCGAAAGGATAATAATTTAAAGCATGCCTCAGTCGGGCGTCTGAGCGACACCACATAAAGGGCTTATAAGTAGTTTAAATAACAGGCATGCCATAGTCGGGCGTCTGAGCGACACCACATAAAGGGCTTATAAGTAGTTTAAATAACAAGCATGCCACAATGGGGCGTCTGAGCGACACCACATAAAGCGCTTATAAGTAGTTTAAATAACAAGCATGCCATAGTTGGGCATCTGAGCGACACCACATAAAGGGCTTATATGTAATTTAAATGATAGGCGTGCTACAGTCGGGCGTCTGAGCGACACCGCATAAAGGGCATATAAGTAATTTAAATGACAGGCGTGCCACAGTCGGGTATCTGAGCGACACCACATAAAGGGCTTATAATAGAATAATCACAGTGAATATCCAGGGGGTAGAACCGTCCCAGGGATACTCAATAATTCAAATAATGTAAATGGTTAATCCATAATAATAGTAATCAGAATCATCAAGAGTCACAAGTAATGATCCGTGTTCGGGTTTAGCAATTTTTCCTCCGAAGACCGACACTAAGACTGACACTTGACCGATCCCAGACTATAGTCATTAACCATGGACGCGGCTATTCGAATAGATATAATCTCTGCAGAGGGAGGACTCTTTACCCACGAGTAATGGATTTCCGTTAGTCCATCGGGACTAATTCCGTCTATGGTGTTTTAATTGAAAACACATCTGACCGCACACACCAGCCTGACTTACCGGTGTCTGGAATCACCCACGACACTCGTTATGCAAAACTCTAAGTGGGGAGGCTACATCCTCGAATAGCATGGGATCACAAAATTTATAACGCGTGCAAACTAGGGGAGCTACCCCCTCGGCTACAACCGGAAACACCCATGCCCCCGGAGCAGGTGGCATGCCTACCGGATGCAGCTGGTATCTTCCACCATGGCCTCTCTGTACGGTGTGTGCTAGGAAGGGGTTGACAACTTACTGAACCGTACCCTACCTATGGCAGGGACAAGTGGTAGTATGAAACAAGTATGGGGGTTACTAGAACAAGACTCGATCTACGGCTGAATCAGGAGGTTTTAGTATTCCCTTCATGATTAGCACAACAAATATGTTTCAACCAACAGACAGAATCACCACTCATCATACCTCACTATGCCATACCGGACACAACCGTCTCGACGAAGACTGGAGACAAGCTCGTGTCTACCCAATAAAGAGGCTTTCCCGGATTACTTCCGATCGGCATGAAAGGCATACGAGGGTGATTACTATCACAAGCATACCAAATTCCAACAGCAAGGAACATTCATTATGCACTCATGAGTATGATCATATCATCACACAAAATAATGAATACTTCGTGTTGTAACTGTATCAAACAACACACAACAATATTATGCCAGGGTCCAGAATGCTTGCCTTCAAGAGTATGCAAGTGGGGTGCATTTTTTTGAAAGTTGCTTCCTTCTTCAAAATCCTATATTAAGAAAATTCAAATCAACACATAGTTTCAAAACAGTACAAAAAAGTTTTTTGTCAAATTTTCAATTAAATATGAAAATAAACTAGACCAAATTTGAGAAACAACAGAAAAAGAATCAAATCATTTGGACTTATATTTAAAAAGTTATAGTCAGTCAAAATTTAGTCAAAAATCAGTTTTTAATAATTAATAAAAAACAGAAAAGAAAACGGTTTGGGGAGGAAACGTACTCTGGGTTTTACGCTTTCACTTATGCCAGCGTGGATCGACTCGGGGTCACTGACAATGGGTCCCTTGGGCCCACTGGTCAGGTTTGACCAGTCGCCGCGCCTCCTTTCTCCTCTGTCAGAGCGGAGGCGGGGCTCCGACGATCGCCGTCGACAAAACGGCGGCTCCCCACGGGACTCCGAGGGTAGGGATGGATCCGCTGGTCAGGGCGGTCCTCCCGGTGGTCGCTAGGTTGGCGGGGGTGGAGGGGGTCGCCGGCGGCGAGCTCCGCGGCGGACGACGGCTTCAGGAGAATTGGGGACAAGAGCTTCGGTGGTTCCCGATTGTGTTTGAGAGGTGGGGTAGCTCCGCAATGTCGAGGGGAAGAGGATGGGAGCAAGGGAGGGGTTAGGGGCCTTAGCCTTGGCCGGATTTTGCGAGAGCGTGGCGGCGGCCGATCCTGCCGGAGTTGGGGAAGAGCATGGCCTCTGACCAAGTGGGGAGGAAGGGGGGCTCCCTACTACTCGAACAAGGTTGCTGACTAGCCTAAGCGTGATCGGAGGGGCTATTTATAGCCCGGAGAGGTCGGCTCCCGTGGGAGCCGTGGATAGGTTCGACGGCGGCAGTGGATAGAACGGTGAACCGTCGTTCTGTAGCTTGCACCGTGATGTGTCGAGGCTGGGGATGGCGGCAGAGGCTAGCTGACGAGCGGCCGCTGCTCTAGGGGCGAACTGGCGAGCGAGGGTGGCTCGGGCGGCACCGTCCATGGTAGAAGCCTGCTGTGGCCGGCCGCTAGCTGCCATGGTCGACCTGACGGTGGCGCTGTGGGGCTCCAGGGGCGGCCTGGAGGGTTCTGGTGAGCGGGCGAGGCCGGGGCGCGGCCCTGTGGGCGAGCAAAGGCTAGGGGCGCGACGCGGCGGCTCGGCTGCGCGTGCGTGCAAAACGTGCGCACTGGGCGCGCCCAGAGCATGCATGCTACGTGTTCGGCAAAATGCCAAGGCATGCCAGGGGGCTCCAATTCACATGAGGTTTAGCAGGGTGGGGCTATAGACTAAGGCTCTGTTTGGTTGAGCTGCAGATTCTTCAAAAGCTACTGTGGAAAAGCTGCTGTGAAAATGCTGCTGTTAAAGCTGGAGGGTGTTTGGTTAAAACAACTGTGAAATTGTAGATTTAACTGTGAAATGTCTATAATGCCCAGAGCATGAGTGAATATGTTTATATGTTAATTGACCACAAAGAAGTGGTGCGTACTAACTGAATCATCATTTTGTAAAGGAAAATTATGACAATTTAGGTGATTCATAGGTAACACATACACAATTAAAAGACTATACTTTAATGTTTGCTACTTTTTTACATGACATTCATACAGGCATACACATTTTCTACATAATTAGGCATATCAAGTTAGAAAATTACAAACAAATTAAGCAAAAAAACAATGAAATAACTAATTAAACACCAGGATGAGGCGGTAGACTGGTGCTGGACGGGCGACCCCTACGAGGGAGTTGGGGGAGGAGGAGGAGGGCGCAGGGAGTTGGGAGGGGGAGGAGGAGGACGGAGCCGGGTATGACGGCGCCGCCGGCCGGTCGGACCTGTGCATCAGGACAGAGGAGGACGGGAGGAATGGAGGAGCAGGGAGCAGTGAGGAAGAGGGAGGAGAGTTCCTGGGGGCTGAGCCCGTGGCAGCGGCGGTTCGCCGGATCGAGCGGCGTCGATCGCCGGAGCAGCCGCCGGTGGCGGGCGGCGGCGGCTGCCAACCCTAGCTACTGCGGCAACTCCTTGCCCTCATGCGTGAGCGAGCAGAGGGGATAAGCTCATGCGTGCGTTTCCTCCGTATGGATTGAGAGAAAGAGCTGAACTGGTATGACTTGGGAGTGGCATGGTGGGTAAATAACATTAATTCCTATGGGGACAGCTAAAAGTGGTCGATTTAGAATCTGTGGAAGTTGGGGTAGCCCGGCTGCGAAAATTACACTACGACAAAGCTACAGATTCTTACAAACAGCTGTGAGAATTTACCCCTTTGGTTCGCTTTTAACTTCCCAAAAGCAGAAGTTGGGAAAAGCTGCACAACCAAACATAGCCTAAGGTAGAGCCATGAGACATGCTGGTTAGGCAAAGCAAGCAGGTCCAATGTGCAACCTAAAAACTATGTCAAAACTGACCATGCACACAAGGTGCTTGACAGAATGCCAAGGGCATCTAGGCAACTCTTGGGGTGGCCAAAAACTCCAGATCATAGTCTCTTTGGATGATAAAGAGGGTGGCAAGGTTAGTTGGGCAAAACCAGAAACTTGTTACTGCAAGTTTTTGAGAAAACCAAATCTGGGCAGAAACTAAAGGCTATTACTGCATGGACTAAAAATATTCCAATGGGTCCAATCTCCTAGACTTAAGGGTTTGGTAGAGTGTACTACAAGCAGGACAAAACCCAAGGCAACATGAGCAAGAAAAACTATGGTTTCAGTACAAATCACCAAGCTGGACCAGAATGAAGATGAGGGTGATTTGCGCAAATTCTCCAAAGAACAACAATGGGTTTTTGCATAAAGTTGAACTATACACTACTACTAACATCCCCTAATTTTGGTGGATGTTTTAAAGAAATATTTAAATAGGTTGTAGTGCAATTCACAATCTGGACCAGATTTGAAATCTTGGGGTAAAGCTCAAAATTTCCAAATGACTAAAAGAGGTTTTTGCACAAAAGTGGTGTGGAAACATCACATGAGATCCGCAAATTTTGGTGGGGATTTCAAAGTGGAATTTGGAAGGGTTGCAGTGCAATAGAGGCTCCAAAACTTATGAAAAATCATTTTGAAGGAAATAAAGTTCAGGAAAAATAATTATAGAAATAAATCCACTGATAAAAGAAATGTTTCTTGAGAGAGTATACAAGTCCAACAACATTTTTGAAAATTTTCCACCTAGAAGGGAAAAACTCAAAAATTCAGAGGGACAGAGTGATCTGAAATAAAAAGATAAAGCCAGAAAATAAAAATTTAATTTCCAGGCAAAGTTTTAAATCAATAAATCAAGGTCAAAATTTTTGGGTGTTACAGCACTACCCCCTTAAGAAAAATCTCGTCCTCGAGATTTGCTAAGGGCTGCTTTGAAAATAATACTCCCATAAGCTGGAGCCAAATAGTTTACTCATTGCACAAACCTAGGGTACAAGCATAAGCTGCAACACATAAATAATTGTTGGGACAATAATTACAGCAGTGACGCCTACAATGAAAATGACAAATGGACAGGGTCCTGAGAAAACGTCTCTGGTACTGGGGCACACTCCTCTTCCATCGGCGGAAGCGGATTGACTAGTCGATGGATGCGCCTCTCCTGGTCGGGCCTCAGTGGTCTACCAATGGCGACTTGAGGATTTATATCAGCGAGGCTCTGGAGATAACCCATTACTCGCTGGGTCAAACGCTCTTGAGCGATGACATATTGGGCAAGGTTGGCCAGTACTGGGTCTCTCTCAATTCGTCCACCGGGAAAAGAGGTTACTTCTCCGGGTGCTGCACGACTCGGGAAATAATAATACCCTCGTTCGCTGGCATAGGGTACTGCGAATCAAAGGCGGGCAAGTGCTTCGTACATAACAGCTTCTATGGCCATATGCGGAGTCGGCATAGATTTCCCCACAAAGGAGACTTCCGTTGGGTCTTGGTTTGGGATTGTGGGCGGGATGTGCACCACTTCCCAATATTTCGAGGTGGATGGGGTGATCCTTGCTTTGAGCAACTCGTACTGGGGTCGATGGATAGCACTCATGGTACTGCAGGTAAAGTCCCACAATATTTTAACAAGCTACCTATGGTTGCATCTGGAGTTCTCAGATAAATACCGGGGCTCGGCATGGCAAGGAAATGGCTGTGAGAGTTGTGCACAAGGTGAGGGATGGTTGGCAAGGTCACAAGGTGGCCTTTTATATAGCATTGGGGCTGGGTTAACGATTACGGTGTGGGGCTACTAGTTTGTCGAATCGTCTCTATGGGGTCGGGGTCAATGCTACATATACACATATCTCACAAAAGTGATTTATTACTTTGGGTGTCGCCGGGGTGGCTTTGCTAGCTGTGCCCGGAAGAAAAATGCAACCGCACGCTAACATATTTATGCAAGGCTACTATTCAAAACAGAGGCACACAAGCAGGATGCATTTATTTATGGCGATACAGGGTCACACTATTATAGGGTGTGGACATACTGAGACTCGGTACTACTCGAGTGACTTAGTCTACCTCGTTTATATCTAAGCGGGCGTGCCTTCTGGACGTCGAGGCTTCTCCACGGGTTTCACTATCGGGGTTAGCTGGATGGAGTTAAGGGGCTGCAGGGTCGGGGTAGCGATGATGACCATCGCGGGGGTTGTTGGCCACAATCCCGTTGGAGCGTGTTCCCAAAAGGCGACGAAGCACTTCTGGGGACACCAAAGTGTTTTGGTCGATGGCTGGGGCAGGCCTCAAAGACTCGATCGATTGTCCGAACAACACGACTGGGTTGTCGGCGTCGGGCTCATCTTCTCCTCTCGCTGAGGCTCGGCGAACCAATTCTCCATGAGCTGCGATCATATCAAGGGTGGTTTGATCAAACAGTTCCTCTAGTGCACTTACATAGCGCACCAGATGCAACAATGCAGGATCCGTCTCGTGATCTCCGTTGGCAACCTGGGGTGGCCTACCATACCCGTCATGACTGGGGTAGTAGTAGAACGAGCGACAGTTAACTCTGGGCAAAAAGTTGCGGAGTTGAACTATAGCCTCTCGAGCAGCTAGTTGGATGGCTTGTGGCTCAAAGGAAGTTGTCCTTCCGGTGAACCTGTAGGGGCGTTCTGGCGATAGGCGCCTACCATAGACGTGCACAGTGGCAGAATTGGCAGCTCTCACCGCTCATGGGTCCTTGGTACACAACATATTCTGGGGGTTCTTCTAATGCAAAGGCACGGCGGGTGAGGTTTGCTAGCACGGTCACAAAACCTCCAAGGTTGGTTGCTGTGGTCTCTTTGTGCACAATAGGGCCAGGAATTATAGCTCGGTTTGGGGAAGAGGCTGTGTTGTGCTGTGTTGAGGCTAGTGTGCCCTTTTTATAGAAAAAGGGGATGGAGTCTTCCTTTGCACGCTTGCGAATGAGACAATTTAGGTGAAGGTCACTGGCGCGTGATCGACAGGCTAGGCTAATAGGTTGGGCACCGACTGCCAAAAGGTGTCGGGGTCACTATGTGGCTATCTTACACGAGAAGCTTGGCCGGGGTAAGGTTAAGGTCTGGTGGAATGGTTAGTCTAGGTTTATTGACCTGGCTAAGATAGGATTAGCCAATGGTTAGCCTGGCTCTGATACCAAGGTTGTAACGATCGGATTTTCGGGATATTAATTTCCCAGAAAATGGCCCTTTTGATCACCAGCCCCAGGATTATTGTTAGCTGGCGAGACACCAACTTGATAGAGAAACTCCAAGAAAAATACATAATATGTAGTACAAGACCATTCTGTCCTATGAGTACAACACAAGATTTCTAGTGGTTGATGGCGAAAGCGGTTTGTGGTTCATCAGCGTCTATGGGACTCCATTTCCCACAGGAACAACTGACCTGGATAACTCCTATCTTCGCGAGACTGTTATCACCATTGCGTAGGTTCCGGGGCTGTCATCGCAACGCTCCTCTCCATGCAAGAAATCTGGCCAAGACAATAGCCAGGGACAAGCCAGTGAGTACTTTTCAATGTACTCGCAAACATTATGAACACAGGTATAATATAACAAATGATAATCATGCTCTGAAATATTCTATGATCACAACGTCAGTCACAAAATACAATCCATGGTGCACGTATGCAAGTTATTCATATACAACATGAATAGGCAATACTGAAGTAGAAATAGAATGCACCGATCGGGTGTCTGAAGCGACGCCTCGAAAGGATAATAATTTAAAGCATGCCTCAGGCGTCTGAGCTACACCACATAAAGGGCTTATAAGTAGTTTAAATAACAAGCATGCCACAGTCGGGCGTCTGAGCGACACCACATAAAGGGCTTGTAAGTAGTTTAAATAACAAGCATGCCACAGTCGGGCATCTAAGCGACACCACATAAAGGGCTTATACGTAATTTAAATGACAGGCGTGCCACAGTCGGGCATCTGAGCGACACCACATAAAGGGCATATAAGTAATTTAAATGACAGGCGTGCCACAGTCGGGCGTCTGAGCGACACCACATAAAGAGCTTATAAGAGAAAAATCACAGTGAATATCCAGGGGGTCGAACTGTCCCAGGGTTACTCAATAATTCAAATAATGTAAATGGTTAGTCCATAATAATAGTAGTCATAATCATCAAGAGTCACAAGTCATGATCCATGTTCGGGTTTAGCAATTTTTCCTCCGAAGACCGACACTAAGACCGACACTTGACCCGTCCCAGACTGTAGTCCTTAACCATGGACACGGCTATTTGAATAGATATAATCTCTGCAGAGGGTGTACTCTTTACCCACGAGTAACGGATTTCCGTTAGTCCATCGGGACTAATTCCGTCTACGGTCTTTTAGTTGAAAACACACCTGACCGCACACACCAGCCTGACTTGCCGGTGTCTGGAATCACCCATGACACTCGTTAAGCAAAATTATAAGTAGGGAGGCTACAACCTCGACTAGCATGGGATCACAAAAATTATAACGCGCACAAACTAGGGGAGCTACCCCGTCGGCTACAACCGGAAACACCCATGCCCCCGGACCAGGTGGCATGCCTACCATATGCAGTCGGTATCTTCCACCGTGGCCTCTCTGTACGGTGTGTGCTAGGAAGGGGTTGACAACTTACTAAACCATAGGCTACCTATGGCTGGGACAAGTGGTAGTACGAAACAAGTATGGGGGTTACTAGAACAAGACTCGATCTACGGCCGACTCAGGAGGTTTAAGTATTCCCTGCATGATTAGCACAACAAATATGTTTCAACCAACAGACAAAATCACCACCCATCATACCTCACTATGCCATACCGGACACAACCGTCTCGACGAAGACTGGAGACAAGCTCGTGTCTACCCAAGACAAAGGCTTTCCCGGATTCCTTCTGATAGGCATGAAAGGCAGACGAGGGTGATTACTATCACAAGCATACCAAATTCCAACAGCAAGGAACATTCATTATGCACTCATGAGTATGATCATATCATCACATAAAATAATGAATACTTCGTGTTGTAACTATATCAAACAACACAAAGCAATATTATGCCAGGGTCCAGAATGCTTGCCTTCAAGGGTATGCAAGTGGGGTGCATTTTTTTGAAAGTTGCTTCCTTCTTCGAAATCCTATTTTAAGAAAATTCAAATCAAAACATAGTTTCAAAATAGTACAAAATAGTTGTTTGGAAAATTTTCAATTAAATACGAAAATAAACTAGACAAAATTTGAGAAACAACAGAAAAAGAATCAAATCATTTGGACTTATATTTAAAAAGTTATAGTCAGTCAAAGTTTAGTCAAAATCTGTTTTTAATAATTAATAAAAAAACAGAAAAGAAAACGGTTCAGGGAGGAAACGTACTCTGGGTTTGACCAGTGGGTCCCTTGGGCCCCTGGTCAGGTTTGACCAGTCGCCGCGCCTCCTTTCTCCTCTGTCCAAGCGGAGGCGGGGCTCCGGCGATCGCCGTCGACGAACGGCGGCTCCCCACGGGACTCCGAGGGAAGGGATGGATCCGCTGGTCCAGGGCGGTCGTCCCGGTTGGCGGGGGTGGAGGAGGTCGCCGGCGGCGAGCTCCGCGGCGGATGGCGGCTTCGGGAGAATTGGGGACTAGAGCTTCGGTGGTTCCCAATCGTGTTTGAGAGGTGGGGTGGCTCTGCAATGTCGAGGGGAAGAGGATGGGAGAACGGGAGAGATTAGGGGCCTCGGCCTTGGCTGGATTTTGCCGGAGCGTGGCGGCGGCCGATCCTGCCGGAGTTGGGAAAGAGGATGGCCTCTGACCAACTAGGGAGGAAGGGGGGCTCCCTACTATTCGAACAAGCTTGCTGACGAGCCTAAGCGTGATAGGAGGGGCTATTTATAGCCCAGAGAGGTCGGTTCCCACCGGGGGCCATGGATAGGATCGACGGCGGCAATGGATAGGAACGGCGAACCGCCATTCTATTGCTTGCAGCGCGACGTGTCGAGGCTGGGGATGGTGGCACAGGCTAGCTGACGAGCCGGCACTGCTCCAGGGGCGAGGTGGCGAGCGAGGGTGGCTCGGGCGGCGCCGTCCATGGCAGGAGCCTGCTGTGGCCGGCGCGCTAGCTACCATGGCCGACCTGAAGGCGGTGTTGTGGGGCTCCAGGGGCGGCCTGGAGGGTCCTGGTGAGCGGGCGAGGCCGGGGCGCGGCCCTGCGGGCTAGCAAAGGCCAAGGGCACGACGCGGCAGCTCGGCTGCGAGCGCGTTCAAAACGTGCACTCTAGGCGCGCCCAGAGCACGCATGCTACGTGTTCGGCAAAATGCCAAGGCATGCCAGGTGGCTCCAATTCACATGTGGTTTAGCAGGGTGGGGCTATAGACTAAGGTAGAGCCATGAGATATGCTGGTTAGGCAAAGCAAGCAGGTCCAATGTGCAAACTAAAAACTATGTCAGAACTGACCATGCACACAAGGTGCTTGACAGAATGCCAAGGGCATCTAGGCAACTCTTGGGGTGGCCAGAAACTCCAGATCATAGTCTCTTTGGATGATAAAGAGGGTGGCAAGGTTAGTTGGGCAAAACCAGAAACTTGTTAGTGCAAGCTTTTGAGAAAACCAAATCTGGGCAGAAACTAAAGGCTATTATTGCATGGACTAAAAATATTCCAATGGGTCCAATCTCTTGGACTTAAGGGTTTGGTAGAGTGTACTACAAGCAGGACAAAACCCAAGGCAACATGAGCAAGAAAATCTATGGTTGCTGTACAAATCATCAAGCTGGACCAGAATGAAGATGAGGGTGATTTGCTCAAATTTTCCAAAGAACAGCAATGGGTTTTTGCATAAAGTTGAACTATACACTACTACTAACATGAGAATGAAGATGAGGGTGATTTTCTCAATTTTGGTGGAGTTTTAAAGAAATATTTAAATAGGTTGTAGTGCAATTCACAATCTGGACCAGATTTGAAATCTTGGGGTAAAGCTCAAAATTTCCAAATGACTGAAAGAGGTTTTTGCACAAAAGTGGTCTGGAAACATCATATGACATCCCCAAATTTTGGTGGGGAATTCAAAGATGAATTTGAAAGGGTTGCAGTGCAACAGAGGCTCCAAAACTTATGAAACATCATTTTTAAATAAATAAAGTTTAGGAAAAATAATTATAGAAATAAATCCACTTATAAAAGAAACGTTTCTTGAGAGAGTATACAAGTCCAACAACATTTTTGAAAAGTTTCCACCTAGAAGGGAAAAACTCAAAATTCAGAGGGACAGAGTGATTTGAAATTAAAAGATAAAGCCAGAAAATAAAAATTTAATTTCCACGCAATGATTTAAATCAATAAATCAAGGTCAAAATTTTGGGTTGTTACAGTCTTCCGGGTTCAGCTTCACTTTCTTGGTCTCCTTGGAGGGTTTGAAGGCAGCCTCGTCGACCGGGTCCTGGGTCGGGATCGACGCAGCGGAGGCCTCGCCTGCCAGGGTGATGATCCGGTCGAGCTGGCGCCACTCCTCGGTGATGACCAGCGACTCGGCCAACTTGGGGCCGTCTCGGGCCCACTCCAGGGACTTGCGGTAATCGCCGGTGATGGTGATGACGCCCTTGGGACCCGGCATCTTCATCTTCAGATACGCGTAATGGGAAACCACCATGAACTTGGTGAGTGCAGGCCGGCCCAGCACTGCATGGTACGCGCTGGACAGGTCCACCACCTCGAACCAGATTGGTTCACGTCGGAAGTGGCTGCTCTCACCGAACAGGACATCGAGCCGGATCCGGCCAATGGGAGAGCAGGACAGGCCGGGCACGATGCCGTGGAAGATCGTCCGGGTCGGCTCCAGGTCCTCGGCCTTGAGGCCGAGCTTGGTCATCGTGTCGCGGTACAGGATGTTGATGCTGCTGCCACCGTCGATGAGGACTCGGGAGAACTTTCATGTGCGCCGCGTGATGATGGTGGGGTTGAGCTTGAGGGCGTAACCACCCGGACTCGGCATGACCGCCGGGTGATCCACCCGGGTCCAGGTGATCAGGCGATCCGACCAGTGCATGAACTCCGGCTTGGCCGGGACGACGGTGTTCACCTCCTGCCGAACACTTGATGCGCTTGTCGTCGCCGAGGCTGATGAAGATGACGTAGGCTGCGTTCTGGTCCGGGTGGGCGTCGTCGCGCATCACGCCGCCAGCTGGAGGCGGCGGTGGAGGTGGAGGCGGCTGCACTGCGCCTGGAGCTGGAGCCGCAGGAGGCGGGACGTCGCCCCTCATGATGCGCTTCGTGATGGCGCACTAATGAAGCGTGTGCGTGGAGGGTCTGGCACTGTTGTGGTGCTTGCAAGAGGCGTCGAGCATCTCTTCGAAAGTCATGGCGGGTTGCCATGCCGTCTTGTCGGTCTCTCGGCGCTTCGCCACCGGGTCCGCCGCGGGCTCAGTGGCCGCGACGAGTCGTTGTCGTGACGCTGCGCCGGCTGGTCGGCCTTGGGCTTGTTAATCTGGTGATGATGCTGGCGGCTGCTTTCGCCGGCCGGCTTTAGAGGGGGAACCGGCTTCGCCTTGTCGGCTTCATCCAGCGCCACCTAGATCTTCATGGCAGAGTTGGCGTTGGCGTATTTTTGCGTCGTCACCATGAGCATGGCCATGTTGGTTGGGTCGGAGCGTAAGAGCTTGTGCTTGAGGAGGGTACTGTCTCGGCACCCGCTGACGAAGTACTGGATCGCCTGGACTTCATGGAGGCCCTTGCAGCTGTTCCGGAGCTTGGTCCAGGGCGAGAGGTACTCGCGATCGGTCTCCGTAGGCCCTTGCACGCACATGGCAAGCTGGCTAGGGCGGCCGGGTCGCTTGTAGGTCCCCGTGAAGTTGCGGACGAAGGCTTCCTCGAAATCGACCCACGTGTTGATGCTGCCCATCGGCAGGCTGTTCAACCACGTGCGGGCCGACGCTTGGAGCATGAGCGGTGCGTAGCGCACGGCGAGATGACGATTGGCACCGGTGATGCCAATGGCCGTGGTGTAGTCGGTGAACCTGTCTTCTGGCTTCACGGTCCCGTTGTACTTGGGGGTGTCGCGGGGGAGTATGAACCCTTTGGGGAAGGGCTCCTCCCGGATGCGTGGGGCGAAGCACGCCGGCCTGATAGCACCGCTCTCCTCCACCTCCAGGGAGCGAGCGAGCTGATCGAGGCAGTGGTAAGCGTCGGCATCGTCGATGGCACGTGGGCCGAGTCGACTTGTGGCCAGGCCACGGGGGGCCGGGTCGGTTGGAGCCAGACGCCGGCCATGCTGGCAGGGTCCGCGCTGGATCTCTGGGACGGGCTTGTCACCCAATCCACCGGCGGCTGTGGCGGCCGGATCACGGCGAGTCCAGGCTCGACCGGAGTGCGCCTCACCGGGTGGTGAGGAAGCTGTATGTAGAAGTTCGCCGGGTCCACCAAGGCGGGCGGAGCCGGATCTCGCCGGCTTGGTGAGCTGGTTGAGGCGGTCCTGCTGGGTGTTGGCGGCGTTGAGGAGTTCGCGCATCCGCCCGATGCGCTCCTTCAGCTCCTCACCCGTGAGCTGGTCCAGGCCGACTGCGGCTGCCTGGGCAGCGCGTATGTTCTTTTCTGGGGTCTCGTAGACGGTCGGTACGGCGCCAAGAGCCCGACCGATCGCTCCTCCCTGGGCACGCACATCAGCGACCCGGCTTGGCTCGGCCGCGGCTGGCATGAATGCGTAGGCGGTATTGCGCTCTAGCTGAGCGGCGTCCAGGCGACGCTGAGTGGCGGCGAGCGTCTTGGACAGGTACAGCATCTGCTGGCACCTTTCCTAGAGATGGGTCCGGGCCTCGGCGACGTTGGTGGCGTCGACGTTGGTGGCTCTGCATCATGGCGCGCAATGGATCGGACGGCTCGGTGTCACACCCTGATTTCCATGCCACAACACTTAACCTAATAAATCATGATAAAATGTGGTTTGATAAAAACTTTTGAGTGTTTTGGACCTTGCCTTGATTGGATTTCGTGTGTTGTTTGCAAGTGCTCTAAAAATCAAATAAATCCCCCAACTCCTATACTTCATCTCCTTGATCCAAAACCTTTTCCCAATGATCATGCCATGTGTATAGAGCAATATAGTATTTTCTTACAAAAATAATTTGGCCATATTTTCAAAAATTAGTTTTCTAAAACCCCTGAATTAAGGTTTGCACTGCAAGTACTTAATTAAGGGAAGTAAAAATCTTTCCAAAAATATATTTGACTCCTATTAGATATAGGATACCCAGAAACCACAAAAATATAATTTTAAAAGTTATTTTCCTATTTTATTAAAAGCTTTTTCTTAAGGCCAGAAATGGTCTTTAATAGGGAAAAATTATTTTATTGCTTCAAAAATATTTGACAAAATTTAGGGAAACTCATAGGACATATATTGTCCATATATAAGAGTTTCAACACATGGTCATGTTCAAAATATTGGTCAAATACCTCAAAAACCCTTTCTGGATATTTCAAGCTTTCGAAATACTTACAAAGGAAATATTCTCCAAAAATTCCAAGAAAATTCTAGCATGTCACATATGACATATTAGATGATATTGCCAAGTCTCATGACTTGGAGAACAATATAACATCATCAAATACCCTCAAAACCATTTCTGTCCATTTTGAAGTTTGAGCAACTTTAAATTGCCAAACATTTCCAAATGTTCTCAAACCTGGTGAACATGCTCCAATGGTCTAATAATTCATCAAGACCAAATGGCACAAGTTGGAGAACAAGTTAACTTGATCAAAGAGCCCCAAAATCCTTCCTGTCCATAACCAAATTTGAACAACTCTACATTGTAAACTTTCTCCTTTTTATGTAAACATTTGTGGACATGTTAAGAACCTCAAATTATGACACTACACCAAGTGGTGCATCTAGGAGAATAGGTTTGCATGAATAAATCTTGGGAAGTCCTTTTCTGTTGATTTCTAGGATTTACCAAAGTTGCATTGTCAACTTTCTTCAAATGAGCCCCAACTTGGTGATCAACCTCATTTC
Organism: Triticum dicoccoides; assembly: GCF_002162155.2. Lineage (NCBI taxonomy): Eukaryota > Viridiplantae > Streptophyta > Magnoliopsida > Poales > Poaceae > Triticum > Triticum dicoccoides. The sequence continues at coordinate 40,118 of NW_021262777.1, forward strand.
TATATTATACTTGATCCTATTAATCTTCATATCATTTGGAATCCATTTACTTGCCCAAACCACCATCAAACACCTTCTGGCAGAAATTTAAAGTGCATGTTTTAGCCATTTCCACCAATCTCCATGAGCTAAGCTTTCTCCCACAGCATCATCTGGTCCTCCCCTGACCCCTGCATCTTTCCCTGCCCGGGGAGCCATGATTATGGGGGTGAAACGCTCTTTTTCCCTCTCTGGACAGCACCATTTCTCTCTCTCTCAACTTCCCTCCTCACTCCAATGGATCCCCAGGGCATCCAATGCCACACCTACCTTGTTTACTCTCCCCCAAAACCCCCAGACACTATAAGACATGCCCATGGCACTATTAAAATGCCATGGCATGCCATGGACGTGCTCTGGAGCACGCTACAGTGCGCTCCCACACTGTAGCTCACCCATTCCGAGGGCATGCGACAACCTTGGGCGCCAGGACCGTGTCCCCCGAGGCAGCCTCGGCATGCGTGACACGCCTAGCTGTCGGGCCCCTCCCCCTCGCTCTCCTCTTTCCCCTGTCGAGCCCACCCGAGCGCCGCTCGAGCTCACCAGTCGCTGCACTCGTGCGGGGCCTCCTCGAGCTCGCTCTTCTCCTCCTCTACCTTCCCAGAACCCTGGGCTACGCCCACGAGCACCGCAGAGGGCTCTATCCCCCCTTCCTCGACTGCCACGGCAATTCCCGCGGGCACCAGTGAGCTTCGCTCACGGTGCGCCACGGCCCCGCCATACAAGGCCACCCCCCGGCCTCTCCAGCGTCAACTACCACACCACGCGCCTCCCCTAGACCCCCCCTGACTAACTCACTTCCTCTCCTGCGCCCTCCATGCGTCCCCCCTGGCCAGAGCTTTCCCGCCGACCACCGCTCAAATTCGAGCGCGTCGACCCCTCTCTCTTCCCCCTAGATACTCCAGAACCCTCTCACAACCACCGCCGACCCACCCCGGGCTCCATTTCCTCCCATATCTCGCCGTCCTATCGTGCCCATCCTCGCCGTCTCCGATCTCCGCCATGGCCGACGCTCCGCCCGACTCTGGCGCTCCCCGCATCCAACGCGACCACCTCTAGGCGCAGCGTGGAACTGGGCATCCCCCCGGACCACCGGCCTGGCCCCGGGCTCAGCGGAGCGGCCGGAATCGCTGCCGGCGCGTGCGCCGTCTGTCCCCTGCCTCTACCTGTCGGGACGAAGAAGGAGGAGGCGGGAGGAGAGAGAGAGTTGGCGTGGGACCCACATGTCAACGGGCCCCGGGCCCGCCCGGTTTAAGTGGAGACGGCATCAAGGGTACCGTGTCCCGGCCTGGACGGCATTAAGCGTGATAGCGAAATACGCCTTCCACGTCGCCTGGTTCGCCCTGCAGCCGAGCCGCTGGGCCGGCCCAGTGCGCTGCGGTGCTAAACTGCGCGCTGTGCACAGTTTAGGTATAACCCAAATATTCTTCTTTTTTTCTTTTCCAATGAGTTTCTAAAATCCATAAATAATTCAAATTAACTCCAAATTTGATGATTCAAATTTCTAGTAGTTTCTAAAATCATTCCCTACCACATGGGGCTATTTTCACATTTTTACAAAAGCATTTCCTTCACAAATATTTATCACATCCTATTTTTCCTATTTCTAAGATAAACTTTAGAAAATCACAAAGAGCTCAAAATTGATCCAAATGCCACGATTCAAACTCCTAGATGTCTATAAGTTCAAAACTTAGTTTTTGAACATTTTTACTAATACTTTATGTACCCCACAAAATAATGAGCCATTTCTGCATGTTTGTCAACTTTGCAAATTCATAGAGAAATCATTTGAACTCCAAATCCAGTGAAACCAACTCCTAGATACTTCTAAGATCATCCTTTGTTAAACGGGTGCCTTTGCCCATTTTTCAAAATAATTCTTCTATACACTTCTTGCAATTCCATGAACCCCTTGATTCTATCATATCAAAATGTTTAGAAATATCCACTTATCCAATTCCATTGAAATCACTTTGGTCATTCTTAATATGACTAGAGGTATCCTAGAAAAGTCAACTTCATATTTTTAGAGCACTTTTATTTTTGCCTTGTGGTGTTGCTTACTATGATTGTTTCCGACGTTAGTTGACGAAGTAGACGAAGTACCTGGAGAAGGACCAGAAGGCTTGAAGACTCTGAGGAACTAGGCAAGCAGCCCTTTGACCATGTCTATGAAACCCTTTTTATGCATGTCATATAGCACCATATTACTGTTGCAATGGAATCATGATGGGGTGGTAACCACTTTGATGGTTTGCCACCGTACTTCCTCGTTGATACTTGCATTGTGCATGACCCTACCTTCTTATGAGGGTTATGCCGGTGGGAGTAGATAGGATGCTAAAGTAGTGCTACGCAAAAAGGGACGGGAATATGCATGGTACAGGAGACTAAGTATTTTCAAAAGACTTTTCGAAAACCCCATCGGGTGCCGCTTATGCCCGGGGGAGATGATGAGTTGGGTGACCACTTGATGATGAAGTGGTGTACCGAGGCAAGTGTGTGTGTTGTTTTCAAAAATTGATTAGTCTGACTTGCGACCATTATTCCAACCTTACATGCGCAACCACTCTACCCTTATATGGGAAAGGGCATTATTGATTACCTAGACCGATACTTGCTTGGAGCCCGCATTACTAGTGACGGGAGAGTTGTTGGTGCGCTCTCTTGGGACGGGGTCGTGCCAGGTAGGGCGGCCATGACTGTTTTCACAGGGCACCAGACACACCGTTGGTACCCCGTGCCAGTGGTATGTGATAATTATGGGAGCAAGGCTCCATGAAAGTGTTATGTGAAATGTTGGGCACGGGGGTTACTGCCAATCGAGTGGACTCCATGTTAGTGGCGTCTAGGGAAAGGTAGTGATCGGGTGCTTACCCCGGGTACTTGAGGTATCGCGGGGCGTGGATGACACGGAAGTTCCCCGGATCTTGTGGGTACAGTGCAACCTCTGCAGAGTGTAAAACTTTTCAAATAGCTGTGTCCACGGTCAAGGACGGTTGGGTAACCGCTCTTGGGCTACGTCCATATGTTTCTGAAAAACAACACAGCTTGGTGATATTGATGATGCGACTCGTGAGGAAGTCACGATGAACTTGAGCATGAGTTGTTTATAAGTCTTTCTCGATGATGATGTCTGAAACCTCCTGATACTTGTTGTAGACACATTCATGCCCTTCATAAATGTTGATCATACTTGCATGAGAATAACTAGCTTTCTGCAAAAATTTACCTATATCATGCATTGTTGTATCTTGAACCAAAACATGGGTTGCTTGCGAGTACATTCAAAGTACTCATTGGCTTGCCACTGGTTATTTTATTGGCCAGGCATGAAAGAACAGGATATGATGAAGAATACTTTGATGACGAACATGCGAGCTAGGACGCTTCCCTGTCAGAATGCCTGTAGGGTTAAGGCAGATGGCATGGGTCCAAGTTGTTGTTGAAGATTTCTGCTGCGATGATACACTAAAGACTTGACCATAATGGTCCTACTTGTGTAAAACGGTATGTATGGATGTAAGACTCTTCTTATTCAGCTTCTGTGTGTTCAGTGAGCATTTATCTCTGGGATCACAGTACACGTGCATTCGGAGATCTCGACTTATGAGTCGGGGTCCCCACAGAGCTGGTATCAGAGCCATCCTGACTGTAGGAAGCCTTAGTTAGCATGGTCGTTAGTTAGGGTAAAACTATTTCCAAAACTACTACTAGTTTTCAAAACTATCTGTACTTCTCTTCCCTTCTCAGTTTTTTTCGAAAACTAAGGTATACTTTCCTTACTGATCTCTTCCCCTTCAAAACCTTTGGTCGCTAGAACCCTTCTGCCCCTGACCACTGGATTCCTTGTAATCCTCGTGGATAATCTAGAAGGAAGATGCCTTGCCAGACATTCACCCACATCTCCTGAACACGAGATTGGCGACATCACAACAAGATAATACCAACAGAAGATACATCCTCGAGGAATGACGACCTGAAGACCCAGGAGATGGTGACACCCTTGACACTGCCCCAAGATGAAGCAACCCTAGCCTACAATGATCAGGGCATAGGATATGCAAGATCATGACATACATCGCTAATAGAGTAACCCTGTCACTACCGTTGCTGTATCGGCAACCACCGGTGGATGAGAACCTAGCCATTTGGTCCGCCTCACTATAGTGAGCAGGAAAACGGTTCTCTTCATCCCCCGCTCTTGGTGTCCATGTTGTCATCAACGTAACTGACATGATGGACCTCTATTACGCCCTGATAATGTCATTGCATAAAGGATTACCTACCTGGTACCATCGACGGCTTAGAAGACAAAAAGGGATCGTCATGATTAAGAAGACAATAGAGACCAAGTCAATGCCAGTTACGAGGAGCCACCTTCACCCCATCACTTCAATAGGTGAGAAGTTGTTGAAGAATCTTCAGGCTCAACCCGGATTGTTTCATCGAACAACTACAAGAGACGTAGCAACACCTGAGGAAAACTCAGAAGACTGCATCCGGCACAAGGCACGACTACTGAGTCCGAGAACCCCTAGGGTAGGAAGAGTCTTTTACCCCCTATGCGCAGTCGAGTCCGTATGGTAGTTCGAATAGAACCATGTTGAGTGTTGCTTGTTTTTATTTGTTTGTGTTTTGATATAGGTCACACTTTTTCCCTAAGCGACAAGTATGCGGCTATATCACCTTCCTTACCTTGCTTTTTCTGTTTGGCCCTTTTTGCACTTGTTTGTTTGCACTTGCACTATAGAACCCCCTTTAGGCATTCCCCCCCTCTATGCTAGTTTTCCCTCTCATCTCTCTCTCCCCAACTGAAGACCGGCAAGATAAGCTACACCAAGGATTTTGCCTCGGCAACCAACTAGGAATGAAGACTTCTGCTACGATCTCCACGACCAAGTGCAACCCCGTAGAATTATGTTTAACCCTCCAGACCAGACACCCATCCCTAGACCCTTCGAAACTTCACAATATACCACAGAACGAATCCTTAACCATGAGGTTAACCCGTAGAATTGCAAGAGAACCCGTTAAGCCTCCGTAACCTTGCTTATCACTGGGTTCGTTATGGAACTAGTGGACATAGTGAACGAGCACATTATCATCCTAAGATAGCA
>NW_021262777.1:46263-47178 GCF_002162155.2 Triticum dicoccoides
AAAACTGACGATGCCATAGGGAAGACCAATTTGAGGATGTAGGAACAGAGGACAATGACTTGATGAGTTTATATCAGTGACCTTGAGGAATTATCTGAGACTTTGGTGGATTATGAGGCTTTCATGTTGGTAGATGAACTTGGTGGGATCATGATTATAGAGTAGCATAGCTTTCATTACCCCTGAGTAAATTGATTTAATAGGACAATTGTGATCGCAAGCTGAAATTCTTAGAAGTATAAGGATTTGACTTAGCCAGGGGATATTGATAGGAGACAGTTTATATTACGAAAATGACTTTGGGGAAGCATGTAGGAATTCTCGTTGGACATGAGATTTGGATTTAAATAGGTGATCCTAGTTGAGTATAGATGATGATGTATGTCTACATGGTTCAGAGTAAATTGGATTTAGACTGATGATCTCGATCATGATACCATGTTTCTCGGTAGATGATAAAACTAGGAGATTGGATTAATTGCCGGAGTTGATTTAGGGATCTATATAAGCCCGACCTTGGAGTTTACTTGACAATGATAAATGGAAATTGGTGGACTGACTATAGTAAAGATAACCCTTTCCAAGTATTTGAGGATTATAGGACATTAGAAGATCTTCTGGAACACCATCAACATTGGATTTGTAGAATTAAATGGATTATGTAGTGATTGATGGAAGTTAATGGGCTGTTGGAGTTGATTCATAGGAAGGAAACAAGATCTTGGAGTGGCATACGGCGTGTTTCCTTAGGATAGAGATGCACTAGCATGGACCTTGGAGGAATAGGATGAGCACTTGGATTGTCCTATTTTAATCCAGCTTGGAAGCTTGTATGTTCTACCCATGGATTTTTAGGGGTAGACATACATATGGGTTTGAGGATTGTACACATATATGATTTTGTTAGACCTCCTC
>NW_021262777.1:49711-55093 GCF_002162155.2 Triticum dicoccoides
GAGCACCGCAGAGGGCTCTATCCCCCCTTCCTCGACTGCCACGGCAATTCCCACGGGCACCAGTGAGCTTCGCTCATGGTGCGCCACGGCCTCGCCATACAAGGCCACCCCCCGGCCTCTCCAGCGTCACCTACCACACCACGCGCCTCCCCTAGACCCCCCTGACTAACTCACTTCCTCTCCTGCGCCCTCCATGCGTCCCCCCTGGCCGGAGCTTTCCTGCCGACCACTGCTCGAATTTGAGCGCGTCAACCCCTCTTCCTTCCCCCTAGCTACTCCAGAACCCTCTCACAACCACCGCCGACCCACCCCGGGCTCCATTTCCTCCCATATCTCGCCGTCCTGTCATGCCCATCCTCGCCGTCTCCGGTCTCCGCCATGGCCGACGCTCCGCCCGACTCTGGCGCTCCCCGCATCCAGCACGACCACCTCTGGGCGCAGCGTGGAACGGGGCATCCGCCCGGACCACCGGCCTGGCCCCGGGCTCAGCGGAGCGGCCGGAATCGCTGCCGGCGCGTGCGCCGTCTGTCCCCTGCCTCTACCTGTCGGGAGGAAGAAGGAGGAGGCGGGAGGAGAGAGAGAGTTGGCGTGGGACCCACACGTCAACGGGCCCCGGGCCCGCCCGGTTTAAGTGGAGACGGCATCAAGGATACCGTGTCCCGGCACTGAAAGCGTGACAGCGAAATACGCCTTCGACGTCGCCTGGTTCGCCAAGCAGCCGAGCCGCTGGGCCGGCCCAATGCGCTGCGGTGCTAAACTGCGCGCTGTGCACAGTTTAGGTATAACCCAAATATTCTTCTTTTTTTCTTTTCTAGTGAGTTTCTAAAATCCATAAATAATTCAAATTAACTCCAAATTTGATGATTCGAATTTCTAGTAGTTTCTAAAATCATTCCCTAGCACATGGTGCTTTTTCACATTTTTACAAAAGCATTTCCTTCACAAATATTTATCACATCCTATTTTTCCTATTTCTGTGATAAACTTTAGAAAATCACAGAGAGCTCAAAATTGATCCAAATGCCACGATTCAAACTCCTAGATGTCTATAAGTTCAAAACTTAGTTTTTGAACATTTTTACTAATACTTTCTGTACCCCACAAAATAATGAGCCATTTCTTCATGTTTGTCAACTTTGCAAATTCATAGAGAAATCATTTGAACTCCAAATCCAGTGAAACCAACTCCTAGATACTTCTAAGATCATCCTTTGTTAAACGGGTGCCTTTGCCCATTTTTCAAAATAATTCTTCTATACACTTCTTGCAATTCCATGAACCCCTTGATTCTATCATATCAAAATGTTTAGAAATATCCACTTATCCAATTCCATTGAAATCACTTTGGTCATTCCTAATATGACTAGAGGTATCCTAGAAAAGTCAACTTCATATTTTTAGAGCACTTTTATTTTTGCCTTGTGGTGTTGCTTACTATGATTGTTTCCGACGTTAGTTGACGAAGTAGACGAAGTACCTGGAGAAGGACCAGAAGAGTTGAAGACTCTAAGGAACCAGGTAAGCAGCCCTTTGACCATGTCTATGAAACCCTTTTTATGCATGTCATATAGCACCATATTACTGTTGCAACGGAATCATGATGGGGTGGTAACCACTTTGATGGTTTGCCACCGTACTTCCTCGTTGATACTTGCATTGTGCATGACCCTACCTTCTTATGAGGGTTATGCCGGTGGGAGTAGATAGGATGCTAAAGTAGTGCTACGCAAAAAGGGACGGGACTATGCATGGTAAATGAGACTAAGTATTTTCAAAAGACTTTTCGAAAACCCCATCGGGTGCCACTTATGCCCGGGGGAGATGATGAGTTGGGTGACCACTTGATGACGAAGTGGTGTACCGAGGCAAGTGTGTGTGTTGTTTTCAAAAACAGATTGGTTTGAGTTGCGACCGTTATTCCAACCTTACATGCGCAACCACTCTACCCTTATATGGGAAAGGGCATTATTGATTACCTAGACCGATACTAGCTTGGAGCCCGCATTACTAGTGACGAGAGAGTTGTTGGTGCGCTCTCTCGGGACGGGGTCGTGCCAGGTAGGGCGGCCATGACTGTTTTCCTAGGGCACCGGACACACCGTTGGTACCCCGTGCCAGTGGTATGTGATAATTATGGGAGCAAGGCTCCATGAAAGTGTTATGTGAAATGTTGGGCATGGGGGTTACTGCCAATCGAGTGGACTCCATGTTAGTGTCGTCTAGGGAAAGGTAGTGATCGGGTGCTTACCCCGGGTACTTGAGGTATCGCGGGGCGTGGATGACACGGAAGTTCCCCTGATCTTGTGGGTACAGTGTGCAACCTCTGCAGAGTGTAAAACTATTCGAATAGCCGTGTCCATGGTCAAGGACAGTTGGGTAACCGTTCTTGGGCTACATCCATATGTTTCTGAAAAACAACACAGCTTGGTGATATTGATGATGCGACTCGTGAGGAAGTCACGATGGACTTGAGCATGAGTTGTTTATAACTCTTTCTCGATGATGATGTCTGAAACCTCCTGATACTTGTTGCAGACACATTCATGCCCTTGATAAATGTTGATCATACTTGCATGAGAAAAACTAGCTTTCTGCAAAAATTTACCTATATCATGCATTGTTGTATCTTGAACCAAAACATGGGTTGCTTGCGAGTACATTCAAAGTACTCATTGGCTTGCCACTGGTTATTTTATTGGCCAGGCATGAAAGAACAGGATATGATGAAGAATACTTCGATGACGAACATGCGAGCTAGGAAGATTCCCAGTCAGAATGCCTGTAGGGTTAAGGCAGATGGCATGGGTCCAAGTTGTTGTTGAAGATTTCCGCTGCGATGATACACTCAAGACTTGACCATAATGGTCCTACTTGTGTAAAACGGTATGTATGGATGTAAGACTCTTGTTATTCAGCTTCTGTGTGTTCAGTGAGCATTGCACTACTAGAAAAAGGGCTATAGATGGGATTGACACTAATGGCGCACCAGACAAGCGGTGCGCCATTAGTATATACTAATGGCGCACCACCTTCTGATATGCCATTAGAGTTGAAACTACTAATGGCGCACCTGGCCCAAGGTGCGCCATTAGTATCAATTTTTTTTGAACTAGTGCACCTGTCCAAACATACTAATGGCGCACCTGTCGAAAAGTGCGCCACTAATGTTGTTTTTTTATTATATTTTTTATTCCTTTTTTTGCAAAACTACTAATGGCGCACTGTTCCACCGTGCGCCATTACTAGTTTTAACTAGTAATGGCGCACTAGTACGAGATGTGCCATTGCTATCTACATGTATGGCGCATGCCTACCAGTGCGCCATTGCTATCACCCCTTATCCCCTCCCTCTAGTCATGTTCTCTCCCCTCCCCCTTCCTCCTGACACACCCAACCACCTCCCTCGACTTCGATCTAGATCGGGAAGCCCCGACCTCCCGCCTATTCCTCTCCCTCCCAACCACGGCGAGCCCCCTTCCCCCTCACTCACACCAGATCCAGGGCATGGAGCCGTGGTGAGCTCCTTCCCCAACCCTCCTCATCGGATCCAGAGGAGAGCTGGTGACCACGTCCTCCGGCGAGGGCGTTGCTCCGGGGTGTGGAGGCCGCTGAGCTGCAGGAGGAGGAGGTCCCCGCCACCCCAAGGCCCCAGATCCAGCTGCCACCCCAAGGCCCCAGATCCAGCCGCCACCCCAAGGCCCCAGATCCAGCCGCCACGGCCATAGCCGGGCTTCCAGATCCTCGTCTAGCTTCCCGATTATGCGGTCCTTTGATGGGCCGCTGGAGGCTGACCTCCACAACACGCAGGAATTGGAGCAGGTTCGAACCGATGTGCCGCTCTGATTCGATTATTGCCACAGGTTGGCCGCTTCGAGGCTATGATTCTGTTTCTTACAAGTATCATCGCAGCTTGAACTTCTGGCCCTTGCGGCAGTGCCCCGGGGCGGCGCTGCTGAAGTAGGCCCGCCCGGGCTTGGTGAGGTTGAAGACAGAGTTGCCGTCCTCTAGCTTGAGCAGCGGGTCGGACACGTCGTAGGCGGCGAAGGCCTTGGCGGTGAGCTGCACGGCGCTGTCCTGGCTGGGTGGGTAGAGGAAGAAGAGGGCGTCGCCGAGCTTGACGGGGACGGACTTGGCCCACCGCACATACACGTCCGGCTTGCTGGACGGCGGCACCCCCCACACATCCAGCCCGCCCACCTTGTACTGAGCGGCGGCGCACCCGTCCATGGAGGTCATGGAGATGCACAGAAGCAGCGCCAGAGCCGCTAGGGTCGCCATTCCCACCGGCGCCGCCAAGTTGAGCTCTTCGTATCGTCGTCTCCTGCGCACATCCGTCCACTTCTTCGTTTCCCAGGTGAGCTAGGTAACACCCGCTCCCTCCCTGCCGTTTCTCGCGTGCTCTCATTTAGCTAGGAGTCACCTACATCATGCCATCTGAATCTTGGGTTCTGAACTTCTGATCCAAGTTTCCCTAAGCAACATGAACGACATATAACATCTGAATCTTGGGCTGTCAGGTTGTATAATTCTGGCGTTCTTCACCTCCCACTTACAACCAAGTAAATTTTGACAACAAATTCACTTTTGTACTAGTAAAGTATACTGGATAGGGATGAATAAAGTCACTGCAGTCTTGAGCTTATTATAACTTGTCAGTTCCGACTTCAGACAGAACCCGGGTCTAGCTTTAGCCTGAAACTTGGTGAAATACCAACAACTTCACAATCATATGTGTCACCAACCAAGTTTACCAGCTACCAATTCTCTATGGTGAGCTGGAAAAAAAACACTCCACAGAACTCGTATATTCTGGTCTTCTTTACCTTCCTATTTCAACCAAGTACTAGATGAGCCGATTGAAGCCTTGCTCGTTGATCAAAATCGCAGCTTTTGGCCCAGCCGGGTCTGTACAGGAGCAAGGAGGAGGCCGCCAGGCAAGAAGAGGTGCTGGGGAAGCTTGACAAGGTGGCTGTTTCCTCCTGCCATATGCAAGTTGGCGTTACCTTTCGGTAATTTATCGTCTGGTGAACAATATGCATGTTTGAAATGCAGATTGTGAAAGAGTGGGTTAAGGAGTTGGCTATTCAGAGAGGCCAAGTCAACGCAAATGTCGTGCTTTTCACCTTCGGGTCATACCATCTAGGGGTAATGTACATGCTTTGCGTTGCTTATTTTGGAATCAGCGCTGTTCTAGAGAATAGGTAACATATTTGAGCATGTATTTGTTTAGCTGCACTAAAAGAGGCTTCAGGTTAGTAACTTAATATTACCAAATAGAGTATTAGTGTTCTTTAGAGATAAATAAACCAGGATATGGAAATGCGACACACCCTTAGTTTGATTCTTAACAACTGTTGAATTGTATGCCAACTGGCTCAACTG
>NW_021262777.1:55103-57770 GCF_002162155.2 Triticum dicoccoides
TATACTAATGGCGTGGCACTAATGGCGCACCACTAATGCGCCATTAATGGCCAAATTAGGTGCGCCATTAGTAGGCCTTTTCCTAGTAGTGTTGATCTCTGGGATCACTGTACACGTGCATTCGGTGATCTCGACTTATGAGTCGGGGTCCCCACAGAGCTGGTATCAGAGCCATCCTGACTGTAGGAAGCCTTAGTTAGCATGGTCGTTAGTTAGGGTAAAACTATTTCCAAAACTACTACTAGTTTTCAAAACTATCTGTACTTCTCTTCCCTTCTCAGTTTTTTTCGAAAACTAAGGTATACTTTCCTTACTGATCTCTTCCCCTTCAAAACCTTTGGTTGCTAGAACCCTTATGTCCATGACCACTGGATTCCTTGTAATCCTCGTGGATAATTTAGAAGGAAGATGCCTTGCCCACATTCACCCACATCTCCTGAACACAAGATTGGCGACATCACAACAAGATAATACCAACAGAAGATACATCCTCGAGGAATGAGGACCTGAAGACCCAGGAGATGGTGACACCCTTGACACTGCCCCAAGATGAAGCAACCCTAGCCTACAATGATCAGGGCATAGGATATGCAAGATCATGACATACATCGCTAATAGAGTAACCCTGTCACTACCGTTGCTGTATCGGCAACCAACGGTGGATGAGAACCTAGCCATTTGGTCCGCCTCACTATAGTGAGCAGGAAAACGGTTCTCTTCATCCCCCGCTCTTGGTGTCAATGTTGTCATCAACGTAAGTGACATGATGGACCTCTATTACGCCATGATAATGTCATTGCATAAAGGATTACCTACCTGGTACCATCGACGGCTTAGAAGACGAAAAGGGATCGTCGTGATTAAGAAGACAATAGAAGACCAAGTCAATGCCAGTTACGAGGAGCCACCTTCACCCCATCACTTCAATAGGCGAGAAGTTGTTGAAGAATCTTCAGGCTCAACCCGGATTGTTTCATCGAACAACTACAAGAGACGTAGCAACACCTGAGGAAAACTCAGAAGACTGCATGAGGCACAAGGCACGACTACTGAGTCCGAGAACCCCTAGGGTAGGATGAGTCGTGTACCCCCTATGCGCAGTCGAGTCCGTATGGTAGTTCGAATAGAACCATGTTTAGTGTTGCTTGTTTTTATTTGTTTATGTTTGATATAGGTCGCACTTTTCCCTAAGCAACAAGTATGCGACTATATCACCTTCCTTACCTTGCTTTTTATGTTTGGCCCTTTTTGCACCTGTTTGTTTGCACTTGCACTATAGAACCCCCTTTAGGCATTCCCCCATCTATGCTACTTTTCCCTCTCATCTCTCTCTCTCCCCAACTGAAGACCGGCAAGATAAGCTACACCAAGGATTTTGCCTCAGCAACCAACTAGCAATGAAGACTTCTGCTACGATCTCCACGACCAAGTGCAACCCCGTAGAATTATGTTTAACCCTCCAAACAGACACCCATCCCTAGACCCTTCGAAACTTCACAATATACCGCAGAACGAATCCTTAACCATGAGGATAACCCGTAGAATTGCAAGAGAACCCGTTAAGCCTCCGTAACCTTGCTTATCACTCGGTTCGTTATGGAACTAGTGGACATAGTGAACGAGCACATTATCATCCTAAGATAGCACCAAAACTGACGATGCCATAGGGAAGACCAATTTGAGGATGTAGGAACAGAGGACAATGACTTGATGAGTTTATATCAGTGACCTTGAGGAATTATCTGAGACTTTGGTGGATTATGAGGCTTTCATGTTGGTAGATGAACTTGGTGGGATCATGATTATAGAGTAGCATAGCTTTCATTACCCCTGAGTAAATTGATTTAATAGGACAATTGTGATCGCAAGCTAAAATTCTTGGAAGTATAAGGATTTGACTTAGCCGGGGGATATTGATAGGAGACAGTTTATATTACGAAAATGACTTTGGGGAAGCATGTAGGAATTCTCGTTGGACATGAGATTTGGATTTAACTAGGTGATCCTAGTTGAGTATAGATGATGATGTATGTGTACATGGTTCAGAGTAAATTGGATTTAGACTGATGATCTCGATCATGATACCATGTTTCTCGGTGGATGATAAAACTAGGAGATTGGATTAATTGCCGGAGTTGATTTAGGGATCTATATAAGCCCGACCTTGGAGTTTACTTGACAATGATAAATGGAAATTGGTGGACTGACTATAGTAAAGATAACCCTTTCCAACTATTTGAGGACTATAGGACATTAGAGGATCTTGTGGAACACCATCAACATTGGATTCGTAGAATTAAATGGATTATGTAGTGATTGATGGAAGTTAATGGGCTGTTGGAGTTGATTCATAGGAAGGAAACAAGATCTTGGAGTGGCATACGACGTGTTTCCTTAGGATAGAGATGCACTAGCATGGACCTCGGAGGAATAGGATGAGCACTTGGATTGTCCTATTTTAATCCAGCTTGGAAGCTTGTATGTTCTACCCATGGATTTTTAGGGGTAGACATACATATGGGTTTGAGGATTGTAGACATATATGATTTTGTTAGACCTCCTCTCGAGAGTCATGAGGATATGAATCACATGAGTGATGATTGGAGTTGACCTATACGAAATGATACTATCAGTGATATGATGTGATTTGTTTAAAGGACTAGATAG
>NW_021262777.1:57780-58846 GCF_002162155.2 Triticum dicoccoides
CGCCGCCCGCTCGCCTCTGCCGCCTGCCGGCCGCCTTCTCTGATGCGCCGCCCGCACGCCGTCCTCGCCCCAGCGCCGCCCCCGCAGGTGCTCCGCCATCGCCCATCACCAGATCCGGCCGCGGGAGCCCGAGCCCGGCCGGATCCGCCGCCCCCGCCGGTGACAACCTCGCCGGAGACCGCGTCGCCGCCGCCCGGGTCCCCCTCTGCATCGACCCGGCCCGATCCGCCCCGTCCCGGGGGTCTTCCTCTGCCCCGGCCATCCTCGGGATGCGTGCCCCGTAACCCTAGATTCGTTTTCGGAGGGTATAATTTTCTTCTAAGTCCCAGATTTTGCACTTTAACATGCCATGTTCATCATGCTATATCTCTGCATCTATAGCTCCGTTTCGTGCGTGTAATATGTCAAATTGTTCGTCTCGACGAGTAGATCATTTCATTCTCACTGCATCATTTTTATTTGAGCTCATATTGATGCACTAAATGCTGTTGGAAGAGTGCTAAGTGATGTTAATCTGCTGAAACTGTTATAACTTGCTCATTTATTATTTTTGCCATGATTGATGTGTGCATCCTATGAGGTTGATGTCTACATGTGTTTTGATCTATGCCATGCCATCTTTTCAGAGGTGCTTACCATGTATTTTTGTGATCAACGTGGTGACTAGCACAAGCATGCAAACTAGGCATCGTGATGTTACTGATTTTAGTCCCTATCTGCTGTTATTTTCATGCCATGTAAACTTGTTGCTACAGAGAGATCCATGCATATTTTGAGATACTTCAGTAAGGGTGTTTTGAACATGTTGTTATTGTCTATCCATTCATGCCCTTGTTTGCAATTATGGAGTAGTCTAGCATGTCATTTGAGTGTTCTACTTTTGCTTCAAAATGTTTCCTGGCAGATTGTTTACTTGTTATTCAATTTGACCAAGCTTGCTATAGTTGATCCTTGCATGCTATGGACTTGTTCTTGCCTTGGTTGGTTACATAAACATGTCTTCTTGATGGTGCTATGCTTATCTTGTCATGCAATGCCTTGTGGTGAGTGAATCGAGCTTGTTAAG
>NW_021262777.1:58856-60392 GCF_002162155.2 Triticum dicoccoides
ACTCACTTCCTCTCCTGCGCCCTCCATGCGTCCCCCCTGGCCGGAGCTTTCCCGCCGACCACCGCTCAAACTCGAGCGCGTCGACCCCTCTCTCTTCCCCCTAGCTACTCCAGAACCCTCTCACAACCACCGCCGACCCACCCCGGGCTCCATTTCCTCCCATATCTCACCATCCTGTCGTGCCCATCCTCGCCGTCTCCAGTCTCCGCCATGGCCGATGCTCCGCCCGACTCTGGCGCTCCCCGCATCCAGCGCGACCACCTCTGGGCGTAGCGTGGAACGGGGCATCCGCCCGGACGACCGGCCTGGCCCCGGGCTCAGCGGAGCGGCCGGAATCGCTGCCGGCGCGTGCGCCGTCTGTCCCCTGCCTCTACCTGTCGGGTGGAAGAAGGAGGAGGCGGGAGGAGAGAGAGAGTTGGCGTGGGACCGACATGTCAACGGGCCCCGGGCCCGCCCGGTTTAAGTGGAGACGGCATCAAGGATACCTGTCCCGGCACTGAAAGCGTGACAGTGAAATACGCCTTCGACGTCGCCTGGTTCGCCCCGCAGCTGAGCCGCTGGGCCGGCCCAGTGCGCTGCGGTGCTAAACTGCGCGCTGTGCACAGTTTAGGTATAACCCAAATATTCTTCTTTTTTTATTTTCAAGTGAGTTTCTAAAATCCATAAATAATTCAAATTAACTCCAATTTGATGATTCAAATTTCTAGTACTTTCTAAACTCATTCCCTGTAATGCCCCGGATCCGATGCGCCAGGTGTCTGCCATTTATTCGCCGTTGTTGCCATGTCTTTTTCTTGCGTGTTGCATTTTTCCATGTCATCATGTGCATTTCATTTTGCATACGTGTTCGTCTCATGCATCCGAGCATTTTCCCCGTTGTCCGTTTTGCAATCCGGCACTCCTATGTCCTCCGGCGTCCCCCTCTTCTCTCTTTTCATGTGTGGGTATTAAACTTTCTCGGAATTGCCCGAGGTTTGCCAAGTGGCCGTGGTATAGCACCGGTAGACCGCCTGTCAAGTTTCGTGCCATTTGGAGGTCGTTTGATACTCCAACGGTTAACCGGGTAACCGTAAAAGCCTCCTTCTCTTTGCAGCCCAACACCCCTTCCAAAGTGGCCCAAAACCCATCTAACTCCCCTCCATGCTCTCGGTCGTTCGATCATGATCGTGTGGGCGAAAACTACACCTCATTTGGACTCTCCTAGCTCCCTCTACCTATAAATATAGCCCCTCCCCCGAAATTCACGGATGATCCCCCCGAAACCCTAGATTTTTCCCCTCCGCACGCGCCGGACATGTCCGGACCGGACTGGACACGTCCAGCCGCCGTCCCCCGGCGAATCGCCAGCCGCCATGTCGCCCCGCGCCGCCCTCCACCGCCGCCGGCCCGCGCGGCCCGCAGCAGGCCCGCGCGGCCCGCAGCAGGCCCGCGGGGCCCGGTCCGCCGCCCGCGCCACCGCCCGCGCTCGCCTCGATCCGCCGCCGCCCGCGCTCGCCTCGATCCGCCGCCTCGCCGGCCAGAGCCCCGGCGCCGCCC